>NC_142344.1:44320747-44620747 GCF_054954075.1 Amborella trichopoda | reverse complement strand
TAAAGATATTCAATATTGAAACAGTCACTTGTGATTTTGATCATTTCATTGCACAATTTCTGTAAGGAAAAATCTTATTTTTATAGTGGAAGTATACATCTACGTCAATTTTGTCATTAATGAACATGAATAATAGTCAAAAGAGAAGTGTATAGAGGCAGAATACATTAAATAATTTTTTATTAGAGTTCTAACACCCATTAAAATTCTAAACACACTCACAAACATGTGATTGTTATTCTCTTGGATGGCATAATAACAAATGCAAAAACATTTGGGAACAAATTATACAAAACATGAAGAGAAATAAAAAAAGAAAAGTGCCTAACTAACCACTTCTTAATCTTTAGCACTCGCCCTTATGTTGGTGCATGCATTTGAAGTTGTTGACCATGCTCAACTTGCTTAGATTATGTTGCAAGCTGCATGTACAAACTACTTTGTTGATGAAACTTGCAAGTTGATCTTTCACCTTGAGGTATGACATTTGAATGTTCTTGCAAACCACCTTTCTTGTGTGAAATGGTAATCTAACTAGCTTATGTTTTTTCATGAGAAATATGGTTCAAGGCAATGTAGATGGCTTAACTATTTACTGGATTATGTGGCTCTCAGATCGTGCCCTTGGATGCCAGTGTCTGAGAGTGGCTTGAGCCATGCCATCTTTCACATTGTAGAAGTTACGGTCCTACCGACCTGGGCCCTGTGCTTTGCTTCCTCACTGTATCTTGCCACAACACTTTGTTTCTCACACTTTGAAGTAGCTAAGTTCTTCCATGACTGTCTGCGTCAGAAACCTATCATAGTTATCAGATGCAGTCACATAATGCATCACGCTTCCATGTCAAAGCATTGTGGCCACGTTCACACTGTCTGCATCTAAGGTTTTGAATCCTGCATCATTGTTATTGGCCATTGGAGACCCTTTTTCGTACAAAGATTTCTAATATTTTGATATACTAATCACATTGTCCAACTGACTCATATGTGTGGCATGAATGAACTAGATTACGAATTCTCATGGCAAATGTAATTGCCGCCTTTATAGGGATATTCTGGAAGGGAGTTCTTGCGAGGGTGGTAATAGCTTGTGAGAGGTGAGATTGTGATGGCATGCGACAATGTCCCTTTAGTAAAGTTAGTGAGATTTGTTATGCAAAGGGCAGTCTAGTGGGAACTTGACTCAAGTGTGAGGATGCTTGGGGTTTGAACCATGGTGTTATAACTTACCAAGTCGAATTGGGACTTGGCAACTTGACTCTCTACCCCTTGGCAAGTTTTAGAACCATAAAAGACTGCTTTATGAAGTTCTCTTGGCAAACTGAATCTGACTTGCCCTGATTATTGAAATTTGGTTTTTTCCATTGGATAGAATTTTGACTAAGTTCTTGCTTTGAGGAAGCTTATGGTTTTCAAACAATCAGTCGATCCCAAATGTTTGTGAGTTCCTTCTGCAAGTTGGGGTTTTCAAAGTACATGAGATATTGTTTAATCTACTTTTGTGGCAATAGTTGATTGACCGAAGAAAATTTCAATCATTATTCCTTGAAGTTACAGAACTCTTCTGTGGAAGGCGTCAAATATTGGTATCAGGTTATGAGGTCAACTTGTTCTTTTTCTGGCATGGCTCACTAAGGATTAAATATTGGTTCAGCATTTTTGGTAGACTGTTGGTTCTGGAATTCTTTGGTCTTGTTTGTTTTGTATGATGACGTTTCAGCATTTGCATGATAAACACTTCTTCGTTGTATATTCTTTATGATTTACTTTTGTGCTTTATATTCAAATGCAGGTCAAAGAAAGTAAAAAGCTGGTAAAATGTTTCCTTAATTATTTGAAGCATGACAAATCTGAAGTCAGTGTGCTGTTTGACATGCTATCAATCTTCCTAGTGCACACTCGTATTGACTACACATTCTTGAAGGAGTTCTATGTCATTGAGGTATGTTACACATTAAATGTCTGCTATTACATGTTATACTCATTTAAATTTTCTGCGTATGTTTCTTGCACTTATCTTTTTGGGATCATGGTCTTCCTTGCTTCTTAAATTATGTTCTTTTGGACCGCAGGTTGCTGAAGGTTATCCTGCTCTAATGAAGAAAACGCTTCTTTCACATTTCTTGCATTTATTTCAAGCAAAGGAGCTAGGGCATGATCACCTGGTTGTTTCCATGCAAATGTTGATTCTTCCCATGCTGGCTCATGCATTTCAGAATGGCCAGAGTTGGGACGTCATTGACCAAACTATTATAAAGACAATTGTGGAAAAGCTTTTAGATCCCCCAGAAGAGGTGGTTCCTTTGTGTTTTCTAACTCGGATGGTGCAATCTATTAGACAGGCTTTGTGCTGTATTTTTTTCCTTGTGGCTTAAAGATCCTAAAACCTTCTATACTTGCAGATAAGTGCCGAATACGATGAGCCCCTAAGGATTGAACTTTTGCAGCTTGCTACGTTACTTTTAAAATATATACAGAATGATCTTGTTCATCACCGAAAAGAGCTAATTAAATTTGGGTGGAATCATCTGAAACGTGAAGATAGTGCCAGTAAACAGTGGGCTTTCGTCAATGTTTGCCACTTCTTGGATGCTTATCAGGCGCCAGAGAAAATTATTCTCCAGGTAGAAATTATTCTCCAGGTATAATATGATTATCAGAAGCATCACTCTGAAAATTTTCCTGAAGTAGAATCCTAGCTCTTGAGCTTCATAGACCATTCCCTCTGGGCATCTTAAGCTTACACAGTAGTTTTTCTTATTTGCCAAGATGTATCCTTGTTTCCAATTTAGCAAAGCAAAATATGACTGGTTGCCCGATCTTAGTTATACTCATTTCAACCGGATGACGATTGCATACAAATGTTTACGCAGGGATAGTTCGCAAAGTACATGCCTGGCTGCCAGCTCTTTATTAGTTCTTTTAACTGGATCATAACTGCATACAAATGTTTATACAGGGATACTAATTGAGTTTATATCAGAGACAGCATGGGCATAATCAACTAGTCTGCTATCTGGATTCTGGATTCCTTTGTGCACTTGTTCTTTATGTTCTTTTCTGTCATGATTTGAATATTCATTGCATGTATACTTTCTTAGCATGTGTCAGTGACATTTGAAATGGATTTCGTATTTCATTTTGTGTGCAGGTTTTTGTTGCTCTACTGAGAACTTGTCAACCAGAAAACAAGATGCTGGTCAGGCAGGCCCTTGATATATTAATGCCTGCCCTGCCTAGAAGATTGCCTCCTGGGGATTTTCGAATACCTATCTGGATTCGTTACACGAAAAAGATTTTAGTTGAAGAGGGTCACTCAGTTCCTAATTTAATTCACATTTTCCAGCTCATAGTTCGTCATTCAGATCTGTTCTACAGCTGTAGGGCGCAGTTTGTTCCACAGATGGTAAATTCTCTTAGTCGCCTTGGATTGCCATACACTACCACACCAGAGAATCGCCGCCTAGCAATTGAACTGGCTGGGCTAGTTGTGGCTTGGGAAAAGCAAAGGCAAAATGAAATGAAGGTATCACCTGATCAAGAGAGCCATGGCAAGACTGGTGATACATTTAGCACTGGCTCTTTTGGTGGGGGTGAGTCAAAGAGAACATTGGATGGACCTTCATTCTCTGATGATTTGAGCAAACGGGTTAAGGTAGAAAGTGGCCTGCAATCTCTCTGTGTTATGTCTCCTAGCACCTCATCCATCCCCAGCATTGAAACACCTGGATCAACTAGTCAAGCTGATGAAGAGTACAAACCAAATGCTGCAATGGAGGAGATGATTATAAATTTTCTTATCCGAGTGAGACTCTCTCATTTGTGACTTTGACTTCTTGTTACCTGTAGTTTCTTGTTCTACAATGCAGTCGCTTGATTGAATGAGGTCAACTCATTTTTCCCGAGCCAACTTCTTTATCTTAAGATTGTCTTATATAATATTATTTAGTGGTTACCAACGTACCCTTGATATTGAGGTACTAAAATTTATGTAAATTGTGAATCAGCATTGTATACTTGAAAGAATCTCATTACAGGGGAATCCTGCCACGAGCAGTTAAAATATCTGCATAAACATTCCCCTTTTTTCTTTCATTTGGGAGCATAGAATTCCAATATCTTGGAAACTTGTAAACCTTGAGCATTACTAGTGATTCTAAACCTTACATCCACACCAAATGGCAAATTTTCTGTGTCTGTTATAGGATTGATGCTTCAGGCTGCTTGTTTCATCAGTTTCTTCATTTTCATGCATTTCTCTGGGAACTATTGTTGATCCATTAGCAAGTCTTGCCAATATATGCTCTTGGATGTATCTCTTTTTACTAATTGATACAATACTTATTCACCCAAAAAAAATAAAGAATATGTTTTTGAAAACTGCCATGCAATGTTTGAAAACTCATGTGAGTCGACTTGGACTTGCCTGTTTAACTCGGTCTCGGCATGTGCCTTGCTCGAGCAGCCTCCGAAACAACCCCCCCCACCAAAAAAAAAAAAACAAAAGAGAGAAAAAAACCAAAAATAAAAAAAAAGGAAAAAAACACTCGGGGGTATATAGAAGATTAGAAGTTGATTAAAAACTACTTAGAACATATACATAATTCTTCTAATATGTCATTGATCAATAATAACTGACTTATGGTTATTTTTCTATATGATTTTTTTGTTTTGTGAATTTTAATATTTTTATTATTATTTTTTGAGAATGTTTTAATATTTTTATTATTAATCCTATTTTTTCTCATTTATTCTTAGAAAATGATATTTAACCAGTTAGTTTTCTTGTACTTTTTGAAAAGTTTTTGTTTCTTATCTTTGTATACTTTTTCTATTGTTTATCTTTTTCTTTAATTTTTCCTATTTTTAGCAATTTTAGGATTTCTTATAATTATGTTTTAAAATTATTTAACTCTTTCCTACTGTCTCAATTTGGACTTGGGCTAGGCTGAGTAACTCGGCCAAGGTTGGTGGCCCAGTTCTGTGACGAGCTGAGTTCTAAACCCTTGCTGCCATGTGCCTTAGATATTGTTTATTTTTACTGTAAGAAAAGTGTCTCTTATTGTTGAATGAACATCAAATATATATAATTCACTTGCAAATTGCGATGGATGGTTTGCGGCTCATTTATTGACTATTATCTGTAAACTTGGCATTTTAGTAGTGATGATTATCCTTTGGTTTTCATCCACCATTTAGTTTAGCATGACTTCAGTTATATTTAGAGTTTAATTGCAGAATAGAAAATCTAGATTTAAACTTATATCCAAATTTTCCCAAGTACTTTTTTTCTCATTGATTTCATGGATATCTATAGGCAGTGTGACTAATGGATGCTTTATTCTGCATTGATATGTTGTCAGATTTTAATTTTGATTTTGAAAAGCAGGTTGCCTTAGTTATAGAACCCAAGGATAAGGAAACAAATGCCATGTACAAGCAAGCCTTGGAGCTTCTATCACTGGCATTGGAGGTTTGGCCGAACGCCAATGTAAAATTCAACTATCTGGAGAAGTTGCTTAACAACTTACAGCCCTCCACACAGTCAAAGGATCCTGCAACCGCTCTCGCACAGGGATTGGATGTCATGAACAAAGTGTTGGAGAAACAACCACATTTATTCATACGGAACAACATTAACCAGATTTCTCAAGTATGGTTTTACATATGAGTTTGTTGTGTTTGTAAAATAATGAGGTACATTCATTAGGGTGTTTATAATATAATGAGATACACTCATCAGGTTTAAATGGGCTTCTTTCTGCAGATACTTGAACCATGCTTTAACAATAAGATGCTGGATGCTGGGAAGGCGCTCTGCTCATTATTGAAAATGGTCTTTGTTGCCTTTCCCCCAGATGCGCCAAACACACCTCAAGATGTGAAGATATTGCATCAAAGGGTTGAGGATCTCATTCAGAAGCATCTTGCCGCGGTGACAGCCCCACAGATATCTTTGGAAATCAGCTCTGCTAATTCAATGATAAGTTTTGCGGTTTTTGTTGTCAAAACCTTGGCAGAAGTGCAGAAGAATTTCATTGACCCGTTCATATCACCCTTAGTTCGTGTCTTCCAGCGTCTGACCCGGGATATGGGGTCTGCTACAAATTCTCATCCTAGGCAGGTGTGCACATCTATTATATCTGACTTGTAATTTGGAAGTTAGTTTGACTATGGTATGTTTTTTAGAAATAGATAATTTATCATATACTTATTACGTCTTATCCAAGCTTCTTCTCATGGATTTGGTACAGCCAAAATGTAACTTTGAGATTTTTTGAAGTTCTTTTAGCTTTGCCCGCGCACCACTCTCCCCCCCCCCCCCCCCCCCCCCCCCTTTGTTTGCATATGCCCTTATAGTTCCACATTTTAATGCATTGGTACCGTGAATATGATGTTGGCATCCAGGGAATGAGAATGGAGCAGGACTCCACTGCAAATGCTGCTCGTGCAGTTTCAGAGATGGGCTCAATAACTTCTAATCTCAAATCCGTTTTGAAACTTATCAGTGAAAGGGTCATGCTAATTCCTGAATGCAAACGACTGATAAGCCATATCATACTGTCAATACTGGCAGAGAAAGGCACAGATGCCAGTGTGCTTATCAGCATTCTCGATGTGATAAAAGTTTGGATTGAGAATGATTGTAAACCATCAGTCGCTGGCTCTTCGAATGCTGTTCTAAACCAGAAGGACATAATTTCCTATCTTCAGAGGCTTTCTCAGGTTGACAGGCAGAGCTTTCCTCCTGAACTTCTTGAAGAGTGGGATAGGAAATATCTTGAGCTTCTTTATGCTCTTTGTGCTGATTCAAGCAAGTATGTTCATTGTAATATTAAGATGATTCTATTGGTCAGAATTACATCATTTATTTATAATCCAGTACAACATTGAATGGTCCCTTGAATTATGTCCATCCATTTTATGGATAGTGATGGAGAGACTGGGACTGACCATGGGATCATATTTATGGTTGATCCCACTCTCTCGATGACGATTCCATTACTTTGATGGACAGTGATGACTTGATGGATTATTAATTTTCTTTGGGAGTCATTAGATTAGAGCACTCTTTTGCTCTATTTATTTTATCTTATGGGTTTAATCTATTCCTTAGATATCCATTATCAATACGGCAAGAAGTGTTTCAGAAGGTGGAAAGGCAGTATATGCTTGGTCTTAGAGCAAAAGATCCAGAAATTAGACAACAGTTCTTCGCATTATATCATGAGTCCCTCGGGAAGACCTTGTTTACGAGGCTACAATTTATCATCCAAATCCAGGACTGGGAAGCTCTGAGTGATGTATTTTGGCTTAAACAAGGCCTTGATCTTTTATTGGCTATATTGGTGGATAATGAACCTATAACTCTTGCTCCAAACTCTGCACGTGTTCCCCCTCTTATGGCTTCTGGTCCCCTCCCAGAACGCACGGGATTGCAGCTGCAAATTTCTGATGCTCCTGAGGATCCTGAAGGAGGCCCTCTTTCATTCAACACATTAGTTTCTAAGCATGCAAATTTTATGAATGATATGAGCAAGCTACAGGTTAGTTTACCTATGCTTTTCTTTCTTTTTCTTCTTTTTATTTTGAAATGGGACTTTTGTTTTTGTTATCAGCATTCTCTTGTACTCGAGTGTTGGGCATTGATGATAGCATTCTATGTTATATTGTTATTCTACATGGACCAATGGGTGCTTGAAACAACACAGAAATAGAAATGGGAACTGGAGTAATGCAGATATCTGGTTCTGGTTTTTCTTTACTATTTATAAATTAAAAAATGCAAAAAAGTTCTTAGTGTTTTTTTTTTGTAAGTTTAAAAGTAGATACTAAAAAGGCTAGAGTGCTACCTGTTCTCATGGATTTTGTTACTGGGAAGATCATTTTCCTTTGGAGTGGTGAATGACAATTTACTGCAATCTCCACCTTACAGGTTACTTCTATTTTTTGTTTTCCTTTTTTTTTTTTTTATTTGCCTTCCATTTTTGTGCAACTGTTTTGTGGTTTTTTATTTTTTATTTTTATTTTTTTTTTGCAAGTGCAGAAGGATTATGGAGTGTTCGACGCATGGACACTTCTGCACAAAAATTAAAGTGGATTTTTCTAACCCTGTCTATCAAATCTTTGGTGTGTTCTCGGCATGGCCATGAGGTTTCTATTCATTTATATTGGCAACAGAAACTTAAATAAGGGATTCTGATAGATGACACTGTCTTTTAGGTAGACTGATACTCATGTTAAGTAGTTATTCATGACTAACGTTACTGAGATTTTGTAGAGTAATGTTCCTTTATGCTTCTCCAGGTATCTGACCTTGTGATCCCATTAAGAGAAATATCTCATACTGATGCAAATGTCGCATATCATATGTGGGTATTGGTATTCCCTATTGTGTGGGTTACTCTACACAAGGAAGAGCAGATGGCACTGGCCAAGCCAATGACAACCCTCCTGTCAAAGGACTACCATATGAAACAGCAGGAGAAGCGACCAAATGTTGTGCAGGCACTCCTAGAAGGGCTTCATTTAAGCCATCCTCAACCTAGACTACCCAGTGAACTCATCAAATTTCTTGGAAAGACTTACAATGCATGGCATATTGCCTTGGCTCTGTTGGAAAGCCATGTTATGCTCTTTGTAAATGAGACACGATGCTTGGAAGCACTTGCTGAGTTATATCGCTTGCTCAACGAGGAGGACATGAGGTGTGGTTTGTGGAAGAAACGGTCAATCACTGCAGAAACCAAGGCGGGTCTTTCTTTGGTTCAACATGGCTATTGGCAACGTGCGCAAAATCTCTTTTATCAGGCAATGAGCAAGGCAACTCAAGGCACTTACAATAACACAGTACCAAAAGCAGAAATGTCTCTTTGGGAAGAACAGTGGGTATCCTGTGCTCGCCAACTATGCCAGTGGGATGTTCTTGTGGACTTCGGCAAAAGTGTGGATAACTATGACCTGCTACTCGACTGTCTATGGAAGACTTCTGATTGGGCATATATGAAGGACACCGTTCTTCCAAAGGCTCAAGTTGAAGAGACAACGAAATTCCGGATAATTCAGGCTTATTTTGCTCTGCATGATGGGAATGCCAATGGCGTGAGTGAGGCTGATTCTAGGGTTGCGCAAGGGGTAGATCTTGCATTGCAGCAATGGTGGCAATTGCCCGAAATGTCAGTTCAGTCCCGCACTCCTCTTCTGCAACAGTTTCAGCAGCTGGTTGAAGTTCAAGAATCAGCAAAAGTAATTGTAGAGATTGGTAATGGAAGCAAGCAACTTCCTGGGAGTTCAATGGCTAGTGTTCATGGTGGATATGTGGATCTCAAAGATATACTCGAGACTTGGAGATTGAGGATTCCTAATGAGTGGGATAATTTATCTGTTTGGTATGACTTGCTCCAGTGGAGGAATGAAATGTATAATACTGTTATAGATGCTTTCAAAGATTTCACCACCACCAATCCTCAGCTTCATCAACTAGGTTACCGTGACAAAGCCTGGAATGTCAATAAGCTTGCTCGCATTGCTCGTAAACAGGGGCTCTATGATGTTTGTGTGACGATTCTGGAAAAAATGTATGGTCACTTAACCATGGAAGTGCAGGTATGGATTCATATTAAGTAGCTCTAAAATGACAAAAGAAAAAAGAACAAAAAATACATAGCTTAATTTATATTTCTTAATGAAATTCAGAAATTATGTTGCCCAACCTCAGTCCTCTTTTTAATCTTGTTTCAACCATTTTGTTTGGCTATTCTTCAATGCGGATTCTTCCTAATTCTCTCAGGAAGCATTTGTTAAAATAAGAGAGCAAGCGAAGGCTTATTTGGAAATGAAAGAAGAATGGACCAGCGGTCTTAACTTGATTAATGGAACGAATCTAGAATACTTTCCTGTTAAGCACAAAGCAGAGATATTCCGACTGAAAGGAGATTTCCTACTGAAGTTGAATGATGGGGAGGCTGCTAATCAAGCATACTCGAATGCCCTGACGCTCTATAAACATCTACCCAAAGGATGGATAAGCTGGGGAAATTACTGTGACCAGGTTTTCGGCTTCTTCTCCATTTAGGGATTTTTATAAATTATTAAGGCCTCCACACAAGGATATGTGCTTGACAATCTTTTGACTTTGGCAGGTTTATAAAGAAACTCATGATGAAATATGGTTAGAATATGCTGTGAGTTGCTTCCTCCAAGGCATCAAATATGGTGTTTCAAATTCTAGAAGCCACCTTGCACGTGTTCTCTACCTACTTAGCTTTGATACTCCAAATGAACCTGTTGGTAGAGCATTTGATAAATATTTAGATCAGATACCTCACTGGGTATGGCTTTCCTGGATACCACAATTATTGCTTTCTCTTCAAAGGATGGAAGCACCTCATTGCAAGCTCGTTTTGTTTAAAATAGCAACAGTGTACCCACAGGTACTAATTAAAGCTTGATTTTTGTTCTAGAGGAAAGTATTCTATGCACCATGGAAAACTGTAGTCCATGGGGGTCATTTCCGGTTCTGATGTACCCATCCCTCCCATAACCATCCCTTTTCATATCATTGGTTGGTGATGACCCCGATGGACTATGGCTTTCAGTTTGAGATAGTGCCATTTGATCCTTAGCAAACCCATTCATTTTCCATTGTGCAGGCTCTGTACTATTGGTTGCGCACTTATTTACTGGAACGCCGTGATGTAGCCAATAAGTCAGAGACTGGAAGGGGTGTAGCAGCGGGTCAACAACGCATGCAACAACCACCGGTTTCTGGGGTAAATTCAGGTCCCCTTAACATAGCTGATGGGAGTGCTAGGGCATCGAATTCAGGTCCAAGCACTTTGACATCTGAATCACAAGGGCAACAGGTTCCCCAACCTGGTGTAGCAGGAGTCTCTCATGAAGGTGGGAATCCTCAAGGACAAGAGCTGGACAGATCTGGTGGTGTAGATGGAAACGTTCATCCAGGGCATGATACAACTATGGCACACTCTAATGTTACTGCTGATAGTGGCCAAGGTCAATTTAGGCGCAATGGTGGGAATAGTTGGGTGGCTTCTGCTACAAGTGCATTTGATGCTGCAAAGGATGTCATGGAGGCCCTCAGAAATAAGCATGGAAATTTAGCTAGTGAGCTTGAGGTAAGCTTCGTGATGGAATGAATCTATTCCTTTATTGGCTTTCATTCTTTTCTGGTTCTTAATTGCCACTGAATAATCTCTCTTCTGCTAATATATAAGAACTTATGGTAACTGGAAAAATCTTAAGCATTGACATGTATAGTTTATGCACAACTGAAAATTTCTTTTCAAGTCATAAATGCATTTAACGCTTAGACCATCTGATAGTGGGAGTATATTCTACATGGTTGAGGATGATGATCAATGGGGAACATCTATAATATGGTTGATAAATTAGGGTAGCAGATTAATGTTTTCTATCATTATATAGACCCTTTGATAGTGGTATGCTCTTTGTTATTGTGCTGAGGACAAAATTGAATAGAATTTTAAAGCTGAGCTTTCTTCTTCTGGGTATCGTGGAAAGTAGAATCAATTAACGATAAAAATAGTATGCAAGATGACGATATTTGGAATTATAAGCTAAAGATTCATCTCCAGATGTATATGTTGTTGTTGCATATTTTTATCTAATGGATTGCTTACCTTAGTGTTGTAGCTGTGGACGAGTGATTCGAACTTGGGCTTCCTGTGGGCAATTTCTCTTTAGGCTAAGCATTTAGCAACATAGGATTTTTTTTCAAATGAAATAAGCATGGGTGCATTTGACAAGGTTTTGCTTTTCTCAGTGCATGTCTTTATCGTTTGGGCGATCTATTAAAAAGCCATGACATGCAGGTTTTACTCACAGAAATTGGTTCAAGGTTTGTTCCTCTACCAGAGGAGAGACTTTTGGCAGTTGTTCATGCCCTTCTTCATCGCTGTTACAAATACCCAACTGCCACTACAGCAGAAGTTCCTCAAGCCCTAAAGAAAGAACTATCAGGTGTTTGTAGAGCTTGTTTCTCAGCAGACACAGTAAACAAGCACGTGGATTTTGTGAGAGAATACAAACAAGATTTTGAACGGGACCTTGATCCAGAAAGTGCAGGGACTTTTCCTCCAACCCTTGCCGAACTGACCGAGCGATTGAAGCACTGGAAGAATGTTCTTCAGAGCAATGTAGAGGACAGGTTTCCTCCTGTTTTGAAGCTTGAAGAGGAGAGCAGACTATTACGCGAGTTCCACATTGTGGATGTTGAGATTCCGGGACAGTATTTCACTGACCAAGTAAGCCATTGAGTTCCTTTATCTTTCTCGTGAAACAACATGACGTTCAAGACAATGGAAAAGCCGTAGCCATTGGGATCACCATTGTCCAATGAACATGATTAAACCGTTTTTTAAGTCTGCCAACAGGCCTGGCCAGAGTGGGTCCGAGCCTGACCCAAATTTTTATAGTGAGGCCAAATCCAGCCTGGACCCAAATGTTTGAAACCATGCCAGGCCTGAGCCTGTTCACTGGTTCTAGTATTGCTGCTGGAGCCCAGCCCAAAACTGGGCCTGGTCCAGAAGGCCGCAGGATGGCCCAACCCGATTGACAGCCATGCACTTATAGGGTTGCTGATAGGCAGGGTTCAGGTTGGACCGGGCATGGCCTGACCTGGACAGAGCTTTTGGTGCCATGCCAGGCCCGAATTTTTAAGCCAAGCCAGGCCCATTGGCAACCCTTGGCAGTTTGAAGAGAATTTGGTAGCCACCGTCATGGTCATGTCCTGTTCTGGTGTGGGTCTCCTTCAGTATCCATGGCCAGTGATGACTTCAATGCGATGTGGTTTTCAATAGTCCATGGGTTATAGTTTAGTAGCCTTCTTTTTGTTTCCATATCCATTGGATTAAATGTGTTTCCCATCTTTCTATGATGGGAAACTATAATATACTCTGGTGGGACTTTGGAGAAACCATGGTCCCTTTCATCATTATTGGCCATGAAAATGGACAATTATGGAGAGAGAGTGGGATGTTTTAAAACAAGTGTAACTTCAAGGGTGGGTCCCACTTTTCTGCTACTCCGTCGTTTAGATGGTGAGCCTATGGAATATAGTTTTTCCATTATCATTACGAGGACGACAAGGAACTATTTTCTGTCCTCTTTTGACAATTGATAATATACTACTTGACAACTAAAAACACCAAGTTGGTAATGTTATAAGTGTTTCTTGGGCTTGCCCTATTATATGCATGTTAATAATCTGTATTTTCATATCATGCAGGAGATAGCACCTGATCATACAGTAAAGTTGGACAGGATTGGGGCTGATGTTCCCATAGTTCGTCGGCATGGGAGCAGTTTCCGCCGTCTTACCCTGCTAGGTTCAGATGGATCACAGCGGCATTTTCTTGTACAGACTTCACTAACCCCAAGTGCTAGAAGTGATGAGCGCATTGTGCAGCTCTTCCGTGTCTTGAACAGAATGTTTGACAAACACAAAGAATCGAGGCGGCGCCACCTCTGTTTCCACACTCCAAACATCATACCAGTTTGGTCTCAGGTTGATAGTTTTCTCCAATAATATTAACTTGCTTATGTATCTTTTTCTTCTGATGTGTTGTTTGATCATGTTTCTTTTTGGCGCATTTTAGCAAATAGGAACTGCCCTTTGTGACAATTATGACTTCAGCCAAAATAGATAAGGATGAGGAAGAATTCATTTTGGGCTTTTATATGCTAATTTTAGCTGAAATTAACTAGATTGAAAATTTGGTATTCTTCATTTTTTTCAATTGGCATTTATTCATGTTTCAATCCCAAAATCAGTCAAACTTTGACCACCCTTTTCTATGAGAACTATTTCCAAAGGTTGAGTTCTATTGACATTCGATCAGATATCCAAAATTTTGATTTTGTTCTTGGAGAGGATCATTTCCAAAATCCATGACTGTTTTGAATTTGACCTCTCTTTGCCACTGTTATGGAAGTTTATGGTCTAATGGTTTCACGCATACAGGTGAGGATGGTAGAGGATGATTTGATGTATAGCACCTTTCTTGACGTTTACGAAATAAACTGTAATAGATATGGTCGTGAGGCCGATCTTCCAATTACACGTTTCAAGGAGCGGCTGAATCAAGCCATTACAGGCCAGCTCTTACCTGAAGCAGTTGTAGACCTTCGTCTACATGTATACAATGAGATCACAAAAAGTTATGTCAATGAGAATGTTTTCTCTCAGTACATGTATAAGACCCTCCCAAGTGGTAACCATCTGTGGGCTTTCAAAAAGCAGTTTGCTGTCCAGTTAGCTCTCTCAAGCTTCATGTCTTACATATTGCAAATTGGAGGGAGGTCCCCAAACAAGATTCTGTTTGCAAAGAACACTGGCAAGATATTCCAAAATGATTTCCATCCAGGTAGGTTACTTCAATCTATATTATGAATGTCAGTTTCTTCTTATCCTCCTATGTTGTTGGGATGGTTTGTTTGATCATTTTGTGCATGTATTCCTTTTACTGGGCATAGAATAAGAATTAATGCACTTTTGTGCGTGTGCACGCGCGCGCTTGTGTGTGTATATGCTTGCGTAAGAGGGAGGTAGGGATGAAGGGAGGGAGGGGATAGATATGAAATAATAAGTACCCCATGTTGCCTATATATTTGAAAACCCATATAGTTAATTCATCGTTATATCTATCTTTTTGGCTTTTTGCAGCTTATGATGCAAATGGAATGATAGAATTCAACGAGCCAGTGCCATTCCGGCTCACCCGGAACTTGCATTCTTTCTTCTCTCATTTTGGGGTGGAAGGCCTCATTGTTTCCGCTATGTGTGCAGCAGCACAATCTTTGGTCATACCCAAGGTACTACTGGACATGTTGGAACATGAAAACGTGTTTTTAGTATGGTACAAAATATGATTCTTCTCAATGTTTTCTTTGTCTTTTGAAAAGGTTTTTGTAGTCTCCCAGTTGACTTTGCTAAGTGTCCCTATCTCTTTCAATGATTAAGTCCTTTGATATCCTTACAGCTAGTATCTGAGGTTCTTGTGTTTTTCTTTCTTTCTGATTGGCCTGTTTTATCCTGTTTCATCTTTTACAGCAAAGCCAGCACTTGTATTATCAGTTGGGTATGTTTTTCCGAGATGAACTTCTGTCGTGGTCTTGGAGAAGGCCTCTAGGGCTGCCATCAGTGCCCGCAATAGTCACACCAGGCATGAGTTTGTCAGAATTCGAGCAAAAGGTTACCACAAATGTGGAGAGTGTCATCGGTCGTGTCAAAGTAATAGCTCCTCAATTCTCGCCTGAAGAGGTACTGTGTCATAGCCCAATAAACACAATTTACTAGCTTTGTCCTTGATTAGGAGAGACATCACTCGGTTTTAGGAAGAAAAAGTATGATGTTTCATAGATGTAATCATTGACTCCCATAATAGTAGAGTATATCAATGCACTACTTGTATAAAAAAAATCTTCTTCTCTCTCCAATAACTTGGCCCCATTTTTGAATCATCACTAATGCAACATTAAATCTTTTCAGGATTAGCTTATTTCTAGAAAGAATCCGTTTCCTTTGAACTCATTCTTACCGTACACATTTCAGGATGAGAGTGCAACCGACCCGCCTCAATCTGTCCAGAGGGGGGTGACCGATCTGGTAGAAGCTGCACTCTGCCCCAGGAGTTTGTGCATGATGGACGCAACATGGCACCCCTGGTTCTAGGAGTGTCTATCTCTTTCTAACGGTCTCTCTCTCTCTTCTCAGCGACACTTTTGAGGTCTATTGTATATTTTTTAAGTCTGACTAAATGATGTATAGATAACCAAACATTGAGTCATTATTTGTTAACGGAAGGGGCTGCTGGACTATAAGTCTGACTAAATGATGTATAGATTACCAAACATTGAGTCATTATTTGTTAACGGAAGGGGCTGCTGGACTATTTCCCACCCCAAGAATGAAATACTTTCAGCAAAAAATAGGAATTATTCAATTAGATTAGAGCCTTGTACGTGATTCATTTCCAACTGGTTACCTGCAATCTCCTGAGGCATATTTTTGAGCTCCATGAGTCCTGTATTTTAGCCCAAGACTGCTTCAAAAACGGAGATACTATGTGATTTCCCACTTTGAAATGATGAGTGCATAAAATTCAAATATCTTGTGACAACAAAATATTTGAATAAGAGTACCATGTGGGATGTGATTCACGCCTGCATCCACGTACAGAAAAATTAGCAGACCTAGATTGAATTTTTACGAAGGCATATATAGAAAGTATCCGAGAATCTAAGGTTGGTCAGTAGATTAAGAAGGTTAGATCTTCAAAAACCTGGGGTCCTATAATGCTTTTAGATAGGTCTTTTACCTGTGTCGCATGTCGAATAAAGCATAATACTTATAGGTAGGGCTTTTACCTAAGTGGCATATGTCCACTAAAGCATATAATCTTTTTGGTATGAAATTTTCATTTTTGAAATTAATCATTAGGTGAGCAAATTCATTATCATCATCATCGTCAGAGTTTTTTCCCAATAAGATGAGAGAAAGTAGATTTAGGTAGGTTGGTCATGTGTTGTGCACATCCAATATAGTATTTGTTAAGAAGTGCGAGTTAGTTCAAGTGGAAGGTTAAAAAAAGACAATGGGTAGTAGACCCAAAAAGACATGATTAAAAATAGTAAAAAACGATATGTAGATTTATGGTGTTACTAAAGATATGGCCTTTAATACAACAAAATGACGGACCAAGATTGATATAGTCAATTTCAATTAATTGGGAAAAAACTTTGATGATAATGATGATTTCCCCCGTTTTCACACAACCAATTTCCAACGGTGGTCATCATGGATGAGGGATTTTCATTTGTCAATTCAAATAAGAGTAAGCAATGGGCGTGATAACAAACATTGCTTATTCTTAAAAAGGTAAGACTTCCTATTGTGCCCTCAGTCAAGAAAGCTCAGCCTATTGTCTAGATATGGATAAAACTCCATTACTACCTCATCTCTGTGCGGAGCCAGAGGTTCTTTTCTGGATTGCTTATGTTGTAGGCAAATCATATCTACGTGGACAAAAATTAGCCTTCAAGCTAGACGCAAGGGTAAAATATGGATGACTATAGAGACGAAACTACCCTTTTTTGGTCTTTTCAAAAAACTGAAATGGGTATGAGAGACCAACTCAGCATACAGGAAATCTTTGTGAAGGATCCGCGATGCACCATCCCTAGAAATTAAATGGCCCATGTATTCAGCTTCCTTAATACCAAGCCAACATTTTGATTTCCTAGCAAATAATTTATAGGATTTCATTGTCTCTAATGTGTTATGTAAGTGCACTATGTGTTCTTCCCAAGATGTTATATACCAAAATATCATAAAAAAACACCAAAATAAATTTGCACAAATAAGATTTAAATAACTCATTCATTAGGCTTTGAAATGTAGAAGGTGCGTTGGATAATCCGAATGGCATCACCAAAAATTCGTAGTGGCCATCATGTGTCCGAAATTCCATCTTGAAAATGTCTTCATCATGTACACGGATCTGGTGGTAACCCGATAGTAAGTCTAGTTTTGAAAATACAGTGGCCCCATGTCAACCACCGGAATCGATAACTTGTCTTTTGCAGTCACTTGGTTGAGTGCACAGTAATCAATGCACATCCGCCAACTGCCATCCTTTTTGCGAAACAAGAGAATTGGGGAAGAAAAAGGACTTTGACTGGGCCTAATGACTCCAGCATGCAACATGTCTTGTACGATTTGTTCAATCTCACTCTTTTAATAGTGTGGGTAACGATAAGGACATACGCTGACTGGTGATGCCTTGGTAATTAATGTAATTCTATGGTCATGTGACTTGTACGGTGGTAATTCCTTGGGTTCATCGAAAACATCATGGAAGTCTTCTAACAACTCATGGAGTCTTGGATTAGTATTATCTTCAAGGGCCGAGCTAATTATACTGAACAAGTGTAAACTCACACCGGGCCCATTTTTTTTTTAAGTCTTCATTGCATTTGTCTCTCCCATAATTGATATTTCTTTAGATGATTCCCCTTTAATACAATAGGACTTCCCATTAAATGAGAATTTCATCCATAAAATTGGGCCCAATGTTATGAGCCAATTTGCTCCTAACACGACATCATCGCCACCCAATTGAATGATGTAAAATTCAATTATTACCTCCACGCCACGTATAAAAACTTTAACAGCTGGGCACCGTCCTTCACTTCTCAATTTGTGACCATTGCCCACCGTAACTTCGAGGCTCTTAACACGGCATTACCGTCGCCCAATTGAATGATGTAAAATTCAATAATTACCTCCATGCCTTGTATAAAAACTTTAACAGCTGGGCACCGTCCTTCACTTCTCAATTTGTAACCATTGCCCACCATAACTTCGAGAGCTCCTCTACCATGGGCGGTAACACCAATCTTCTTTACAACTGCAGCATCTAAGAAGCTATGGGTGCTTCCCGAGTCTATCAACGGGTGGCAATTCAGAGTACCCGTGACATGCATCGTTTGTGGAGCAGAAGTACCTACAATGACATGAAGAGATATCTCCAGCAGAGATGGTGTACTCGCAATAACCACCTCTTTCGTTGTGGTTCCTTCTTCCACCTGAGTGTCTTTCTCATCATCCTCCAGCCACGCACCCTCCATCAAATACAACTTCTGTGCCTTGCACTTATGTCCAAGTGAAAATTTTTCGTCGCAATTATAGCACAGTCCTCTATCTCCCCTTTCTTTCATTTCAGCAGGAGTGAGGCGTTTGATGGGCAGATTGGAGATTTTGGAAGCGGTCGTGCTAGTCCCACCTTGAGTTTTTCCACCATCAAATTTTATCACACGTTTTCTAGCCCCGATTTTTTCTTCTTGTAATCGGGCAAGCCCTATCGCTACTGATGAGTTGGGTTTGAACATTTGCACATTTAGCCGGATCTCTTCCTTAAGCCCACCAACGAAACAAATGGTCATGCTTGGTTGGGGCCTTCTGTACGGTTTGCCAGAGCTTCAAATTGAGTCTGGTAATCTAGAATTGTGGAATTCTGCTGAAGCTTTGCCAAGGATGCTGTGGGATCTTCAAATTCAGTGGTCCTGAATTGAACCTCTAAAGCTCAGGTAAATTCTTCCCAATCCGTTACAGCTTCTGCCTTATCCATCCATCTCAACCACTGTAATGCATTCCCCTCCAAGTGAAAGGAAGCAATCATGTGCCATTGTTCAATAGGAGTCTGATGGTAAGAAAATAATTGTTCAGACCTGTAGATCCAACCTGCCGGATCGGACCCATCAAAACAGGGAAAATCCAAGCGAATGGTTCGAGTTTGAATATAGTTGTTGCTTGTCTTGTGGCGTGACTCTTTCCTTCTGTTGCTAGAATGATTATCTGAGTGTTCCCCTTTGTCACGACCAAGTGTTTGTGAGATTTGATCATACTTTATGTGCATTGATGTGATCTTGTGATAGAGATCGTTTATGTAAATTGAATTGTCCATGCTGAACATAAGCATCTTTCAACTAAGAGACTAACTGATCAAGCTTGGAAATTCTAGTGCCTTCAGCCATACCAGATGTTCGGTACCTAACCAATACACCCTTGGGTGATGGAAACATGAAAAGTTACGCCCTTAACCCACCTAGGATGGTTACATACCGCCACGCTCTGCAGTCGACGTCCTCGACGGCTCTCACTCTTTGGTGGCTCTCCCGCTATGGCGGATCTCACTCTGTTCAGTTAGCCCTTTCCATAGGTAGCCCTTTCCACAGGTAGCCATTTTCTAGGATCGATGTCCTCGACGGCTCTCACTCTATGGTGGTTCTCACTCTATGGCAACTCTCACTCGGGTAGCCCTTTCCATAGGTAGCCCTTTCCACGTGTAGCCCTTTCCTAGGATTTGAACCTGGGTCTCAGTGGTTACTCTGATACCAAATTTGGTGCGTGATTCCTCTTCCTGCGAGCAATTTTTTAATTCTAGCTTGCTTCGAGGGAAGCCATGACCTCCTGAAACTTTTGTTGCAGAAAAGTTAATTTTTTTTCATTACCCTAAACTTTACTACTAAATACAGACTCCATAACTGACTCAACAACTGACTCCACAACCAACAGACACCATTACTGACTCAACAATTGACTCCACAACCAACTCCTAAACATATTGCATACGTGCCAAGACCAGCCACACATCCACCTAACTGCGACACCTAAACAATAAGGACTCCAAACTAAAACCAACTAACAGAAATCAGTAAGACACTTGACTAACAGTTAACACATTACATATCAATGTGGCTGCTTTTTTCAACAACTACTTGAATTTTTAGTAATAATTCAGTTCTTTTTTTTTTTTTCCTCTGATGATCAAACGAAAAAGAATTAAATTCATCAATTAGTGAGGCTATTAGTGAACATTGTTCAGTATTTTTGTTAAGTAATATTTTGATTTCTTAGTCTCTTTTTCTTCTGCTTAATATCTACGAATCTTTGTTTGTTCTCTCTTTTAATGTTTTTTCTCTTTGTCTTAATCTGAATTATCATTAATGTTTCTGTTAATCAAAGTTTTTTGGAAACAGTTCAACTTTTTTCATTCATGAAATCTTGCTTTTTCTGGTATGCATGCTAACTTTTCATCATCTTTTTATATGATTTTTCTGAATTTTTTTACTGTAATATAAACTTCCTTATTAGTGTGAATCTGTATAAGTTTCATCATTGCAATAGTTAAGCTTTCATATGCTACTTAATCTAGTTAAATTTCTGCCATTTTTTCTTTTCTTTTCATTTTTATTAATGAAGATTTTGAAAAAAAAATCTTCTTTGATTCTACAGAAGTTGATCAAATTTTTTTTCTTTCATTTTCCGTTCATTGAAAAGAAAAACTAGTGCTTCATGCAACTTTTTCTTCTAAATTACTAAATTTATGTTTTTGAAAAAACCAAATCTTTTAAAAATTTCAGTTTTTTGAAAACCGAAAATGGGTAGTTTCGTTCTTTTTTTTAAAAAAAAATTGTTATGAAGTTTAAAAACGGACATATGTGTAATAACATAAAGTTTTAGGTATTTCATAATAACGAAAAATAAAATAGATATTTACATAATATTCCAAAATAAATAAACATATTACACAAATCTATAATCTTTTGAATTTTTTTATTTTTTTATGAATTTTTTAAAGATCCCAAGCTTGACCACCAAAATCGGGATATAACCGAACTAACCTAGAGGGGTTAAAAGGAAACCTGGATAGGTAGTAGAAAAAATGCTCGTGTTAGGAGGTCCAACCCCAGGCTGTTTAAACCCCGTAAACCAACTAAAAATTTGCACGCCCTATGGGCGAGTCCTGGTAACTTAGCTTGGTTCGGTTCGACCTAGCAGGTTTTCCTACATTGATTCAAAGTAGAACAAGAATGCCACTTCTAAGAAGTTCGATGTAAGTTCTACCCTTGAGAAATGAGCGTGTCGTGAAGTTGGTGATCGTAGAGCCCAGATTTTAGATTAGGACCCCTTCATTTTTTAGAGAGAAGAAAAACTATATTTCACAGTATGCTCTGCCTTTTTTTTTCTATGTGTTTTGTTGTATCTTCATCTCTGTCTTTGGCTTCCCATATTTATAAGAAGAAGAAGGGCCAACGTTCCTTTTTCTCCAATAGGTTTATGAAAAAACTACTTCCGTAATCTCAGGGACACTCATCCAACTCATCCATATGAACGTTGGAAAAAAGGTTTTAATTATTTACATATTACATTAAAACTATTGTATGACTGGATAAACTTAAGTAAAACATGGGATTCCTCCCATAAAATAGTGAAGCCCACATTTGTAGGCAAAGCCACGTGAGGCTTCATGGCCATACGCGTCAATATCTTCCACTTGGCCATGATGGCTAAACATAATAATAAGTCGCAAGTATACTTCCACTTTTGAGTATAACCTTTAAACAAATATCTTGTCATGAGGTTTTTCTCACGTTTTCGTGGATATGCCTCTCAGAACAAATGTCCATCATGAAGATTTTCACGTTAATGTGGATTTGTTAATATGAAAAATAACTAACTTAAACATTTTTAAGTCCCATTAAGCTAGTGTGCCTAGACAATAGTTCAATACTTGACCCTTTGTTAATGAGTAAGCAATCATATCTGATGATGGCAAGTAATTAACAGTTACTTCATTTTTCTCAACTACATCTTGAATGTCGTGATATTGGACATCTATATGTATTTTGCTCCACTTTGAATTAATTTAATTGCGGTTTGATTATCACAAAACATTTAGATCGGTCTATCGATTATTCGCAGTTCAAGTCATCTCTGAAGCACTTTTTCCAGACAACGAAAGTACATGCAATGCTATATGCAATGTACTCTGCTTCATGTGTGTACCTAGCAATACATCATTGTTTTGTGCTAAACCTGAAAACAACTGCACATCCACAAAGGAAAATGTGTCTTGAGGTGGACTTACTATCGTCCTTATCCTTAGCCAAATCTACATCTAAATATCCTATAACTTCAAGCTATTCTGTTTGAAAACACAATTTAATATGCTTTGTTCCCTTAATATATCTTAGAATTCTTTTGACTGCTTTCCAATGAGCTATGCTTAGATTACTTTAATATCTACTAACAAGTACTACGACATAACTCAAATCTGGTATTGTATATCTTACTACATATACCAGGCTACCAATAGTTTGTGCATAAGGAACATTTGGTTTTTTTTATTCTTCTACTGAACAATCCTTCCGAGACAACTTTAATCCCTTTTCAATAGGAGTAGACAATGATTTACAATTTTCTATTTCAAATCTTTTAAAAACAGAGTCAAGATATTTCTCTTGGCTCAAGCACATCATTTTTTATTTTCTATCTCTAGTTATTTTTATGCCTATGACATAAGATGCTTCTCCCATATCTTTCATCTCAAAACTAGAAGAAAGCTATGACTTAGTCTTATCAATGATTTCTAAACTAGAAGAAAGCTATGACTTAGTCTTATCAATGATTTCTAAACTAGAAGAAAGCTATGACTTATTCTTATCAATGATTTCTAAGTCATTGTCAGCTAATAAGATATCATCTACATATAATGAAAGTAGTATGAATTTTCTCTTACTCTTCAAGACATGCACACAATGGTCAAATCTATTTACTTCATATCCTATATGTACCATGGTATTATGAAAACTTAAGTACCATTATCTTGAATATTGTTTTAAACCATATAAAGGCTTATTTAATTTATATACTTTATTTTTTTGGCCTTTAATTATGAAGCCCTCAGGTTGCTTCATGTAGATGGTTTTCTTTAGTTCACCATTCAGGAATACTGTATTTATATCTATTTGGTAAAGTTCTAAGTCATAATATGCAACGATTGCCCAATTATCCTATAAGGGAATAAGTGTCGACATAGTCGACTCCCTTTCTTTGGGTAAAACCCTATGCTACTAACCTAACTTTAAGTTTATCAATTGATCTATCAGATTTTAATTTCTTTTTAAGTACTCATTTAGAACCTATATATTTCCTATCTTATAGTAAATCACATAGATCCTAAACTTTTTTTTTCTTAATATAATCTAATTCTTTTCTCATGGCATTAGCTATTCTTGAGATTCTTGTAACTTCATAGTATCATTGAAGCTAAAAGGGTCATGGATTTCACCTAGGTCAATATGGTTGTCTATCTCCTCACTCATATAGACATAAAAATCATCAAAGTATGATGGAGGAGCTCTAGACCTCTTTTGACAACTTAACATTGGGTGTGTGGGTACTTTAACATTATCATGTTGATCATGGTTATCCATATCCACTGTAGGTAGTAGTTCTAAACTTTATTTTTATTAATAGTATCTAATTCTTCTATCATGGCATTAAGCAATTTTTGAGATTCTCGTGGCTTTATAACATCATTGAAGTAAAAAAAGTCATGAATTTCATCTAGGTTAATAAAATTGTCTATCTCATCACTCATATAAACATAGAAATCATCAAAGTATGATGAAGGAGCTCTAGACCACTTTTGACCACTTAACATTGAGTGTGTGGGTACTTCAACATTATCATGTTGATCATGGTTATTCATATCCATTGTAAGTAGTGGTTCTAAGTCACTTATGATATTATGTGAATTATCATTATCCATTATAGGTAGGTTTTCTTCATTAAAATCTTCCAAGAACTCAACATCTATGCTTGCAACGAGTCCATTATCTTTATGATAAAATCGATAACCCTTTGAGCCTTCGGGGTATCATATACAATTATAAACTAAAGTTTTGTTTTCTAACTTATTTCTATATCAATAATATTATGACATATGCAGTCGACCCCCGCTTCTTTAAGTTGATTAGATCAAGTTTTCTAGCTATCCACAATTCATAAAGGGTAAAATCTATTGCCTTGTTGGAACCCTATAAAGAATACTTGGATATGCTTATTGCTACTCCCCAAAAGGTATTGGGTAGACTAGCATGAGCTATTATGAATCTAGTCATTACAAAGAGGGTTCTATTACGTCTTTCAGCTATTCCATTTTGCTATGGTGTATAAGGCATAATAGTATGCCTCTTAATACCATATTCTTGGCAATAAAGTTCTAAGAACTTTAATGTTTCTACCCAATTGGTTTTCTATTTCATTTTTATATATTTTAAATTTTAAGGCTTCTGATTTATGGTGGATTAGATAAATATATCCAAACATAGAAAAATCATTAATAAAAGTGATGAAATATGACATCTCACTATTAGTTTTAACATTGAGGGGCCCACAAATATATGAGTGGACCACATTCAAGAACTCATTAGCTCTCTCCCTTTTATTGAAAGATTTCCTATTCATTTTTTTTGAAAAATAGTACTGACAGGTTGGAAATTCCATATTATTTAAATTTGGAATAAGACATTTTTTTATTAACATATTTATTTTACCATTTCTTATATGTCCAAGCCTAAGATGCCATGTGTATGGATCAACACCCCTTGCACATAACTAGAATAGTTAGAAATTTTATCATAATCTTTCTCATTTACATGAAGAAGAAACAAGTTATGGTCATCAATTAAGTGTCCCCAGGTATAAATTTGTCTACGCTTTTCGATTGATACTTTTAATGATCGAAAACGGGTATCAAAGCCTTCTCTAATGAGCAATAAGATAGATACAATATTTCTCCTCATACAAGGGGCAAAATATACATCAATTAATACAAGGTCAATTGCTTCTACATACAACCTACAAGTTCCTACACCTAATACGTCAGAATAGGTGTTGTTCCCCCATGTAGATGCATTTTTCCTCAGCTTTTATTTCTTTGAACTCCTCGAAGAGACTTTTGAGCTTGAAATATGTTGATTAACTCCTGAGTTTACCCACCTTCATTTGATGTGCAAGCTGACACTCAGAGACCACACAAACAACTTCGCACATCTTGCTTCTATTTTTTCTATGCTTTCAATTTTATGGGTTTCTATTCCATCGGCAGTGATTTTTGAAGTGACCTGACTAACCACATGTGAAACATTTTAGCGGTCCTTATTTAGTTTCTTAGTGTAGGGAATGGTTCCATTGTTTTTGAACTTATTGTTCCTCTTATTTAACTTCCCTTGAAATTTCTGGTTGTTAAGCTTGGGTTGGCTAGAATTGGGAGATCCTTGAGCAAGCATGAGCTCACTCTTTTTATCTTTTGTTTATGTGTTCTTGCTCTAAGGCTAGTTGCATAGGTAGGTCCCCTACTGTAAGAGATTTGGCATTCAACCTACGTATTATTATTACCATCCTCCATGTAAGTGGAAGGCTATTTGAGATTGTGGAAACTAGTCATCTTTTAAGAATTTTTCTAATTTTTTCTTTTTTTCTTTAGTTGGTTTATCACCAAACTATTGATGGATTTTTTCTTAAAAGATACATTATTCTTCTTAGATGATGAGATATTTCATCTTCCTCTTCCACATGCCAAAATTGGTTCTATTCAATTTTTCAATTCTTGAAAGTTCAATCATTGCTATTCTACTGGTGATTTGCTATGTTATGTTTTAACAACTAAACTCCTTTCTAAGTTCTAAACAAATAAGCTTGTTAAAAGAAGCTAAATAAGGCACCAAAATTATTTAATGTGCAGGTTTAATTTCAGTTATCAAGTGATGCCTTCTACAAAGAGAGCTACAATTAATTTCAGTTATCAAGAGAAAAGCACTACAGTTGGGTTTTTTCCTTCCTACAACTGTAACTTTTAGTGAGAGAAAACAAAATAGTTTGAGGGAGAGAAGATAAAACCCATATAAGGTAAATGAGTCAAGGAGAAGAGAGAAGATACCACCCATCGGTTCTCAAGGTGGACAGTACGGCGATACCTATTAAAAAAGAAAAGCAATAGTTAATAAAAAAAAAAAGGGTTGTGATCCCTCTGTGAACCTTATGTGAACCTTTGACAGCAAGTAGCAAACAGGTACAAATGGGGCGAGGAAACCCTTTTTACTTGTTTATTTATTATTAGTACAAACGTCAAACTGCCTCCACTTAGTTTCTTATTGTCATTATATTCTCCCCTTTTATTGTGAAATTCTAAAAGGCTAAGGTAAGGCCAATGTATATCGATAGGAAAGAAAAAACAATCAAAGAGATAGACGAGTACTCCTGTTGAAAAGTCAAAGATGGAGTACTCTCTTAAATTGGGATTAAAATACAATCAATAGATACATGAAAAGTGGCCAATCGTATAATCACATAAAAAAAATAACTGCGAATTCCAAAAAACTGGACCATAGGCATCTGAATGATGTTGACACGTATGGTTATGAGGCCTTATGTGTCTTAGCCTATATTTGTGGGAATTCAATATATCCAACGGTCATATGGTCCAACATCCATATGAACGTAACTCTTTGTTTTTTTCAGAGACCCATTAGAGATCAGGAAACCCTTTCATTTTCTGAAAGACCTGTTAGAAAAATATAACGATTACCCCTTCATCTCCCTATAAATGAGAAGCCAGAGAGAGGATGTGAATAACAAGAAAAATGTCCACTCTTTCTCTAAAAAGTGAAGAGATAAAAAATACAGGCTCTGCGATCATCAGCCTCACGGCATCCCTTCTGTAATCTCGGGTTTAGTCTCTTCCATGCTTCATCAATTTTTACTATCATTGGTATCAGAGCGTGGTTGCTATAATGATCTTCGTGCTGTTGTAATTTTCTCTATCTCAATTACGTGCCTTTTCTTTACTGTCCCGTGTGCATGAGCCGTGAGTTCTTTCTTTAATTTTTTTTTGTTTTATTTATTTATCTGTTATCATTTTTTGTTGGAAGGCCATCTTCTATTTTAGAAAAGTAAACACGTTTTAAAAACAATAAATCTCTATTGGCATTATTGCAGTGAATTTCAGTGCATACCACTTATTGTCACTGAATATCATGCATTTTGATAAGCACGTATAGTTACGTGGAACCTTAATCTGGCGCTTTAGACCAACCCGGCCATCTCAAAGAGTGTATATCTTATTCTTTTATCATCGCAATTGTTTAAAGGATTAGCATGCAATTGTTTAAGAGATTGCTTGGAATTACAAAGTGATATTGATAAAATGATGAAAGGATAGATATTTTATATTTCATATGGTAGAATTTTGTGTCATAGAGATATAATCGCCTTTGTGAATAAAATTATCCATACGGCTGAAAAAAAAAAATTTCTTCGATAAATATCAGTGGCTACAAATTGTGCTATTCTATGGCCTTAGATATTGCCACTATATATAAAATAATCCGTGCAGCTGAATGTTTTTTTTCTTCACTAAATATCATTGGCTACAAATTTTGTTATTTTGTTGCCTTATATATTGTTGATATTTCTATTAAAAAAAACAGGAAGGGGGCTGAATACATATTTTTGATGCCTTATATATTGCTGATATTTCTATTAAAAAATAATAAAAAAAAGAAAAGAAAAAGGGGGAGACAAAATTACAGAAGACTTATTTTTTCTCTTTTTTTTTGTATTGCTGATATTTGAATGCAATTAATGCACTTATTGCCTTGGTGTGATATAGAAATTGATACTTGATATGTGCTCTTTTATTATAAGGGCTCACACACCTTGATATTGCTCTTGTACCCTTGATAAATAATAATAAAGATGAATTTTATATTATCTTTGATGATTGTAGTACTTACTTATAGATTGAGAGATTGCCTATTTCATCAAATTTTTGTGGCATCACTTAATTATTGCTATTATTTATGAAATAATTGCAGCTCTCTCTATATATGTCTTGACCATATAATAAATAATTTTAGTGGCCTGTTTAGCTTCTTTAGAATTTAGAAACTATTAGGTTGCTCACACATAACTTAGCAAATGGCCAGTAGAATTGTAGTGGCTGAACTTTCTAAAGTTGAAAATTTTAATGGAAACAAGTTGGCATGTAGAAGAGATAAATGGAATATCTCCTCATCTAAGATAGAATAATATACGTACTAAGAGAAGATCCACTAGTGGTTGGTAATAAACCAACTGAAGAAGAAAAGAGAAAGTTAGAAAATTATTTAGAAGATGTCCTCATAGCAAAAACTTCAAGGTTAACTTTTATGCAAGATGACCTTATTAAGGTTTTTGAGCATCATGAAACATCAAAGTGCATGTTGGAGGCAATAAAAACTAAATATGACTCAACATCTGAAACACATATCCAATTGATTTTAGAGCAATATAACTCATTTAAGAAAAAAGAGGGTAATAACGTAGTGGAATATGTACACAAAATGCTTGTTAGGGCTAAGGACTTAACCATTCTGGGAATGAAGTCCCTTAGGGCCCGTTTGGGTACATGGATTCATAATATCTTGGATTTTGCCAAAATCCACTGTTTGGATTGCTTAATGACTAGGATACTTAAAATCAAGAAAATCAAAATCATGGAAATAAGACCTACTTTTCCATGATTTCATTTCTACACTAAAACCTATTTTTACACATTTTCAAGGCCCATGGATTTCACTCACTGGCTCCCTCAACCCGAAATATGGGAGCATTTGGTAGGTCTGAAAATTTTAGAGAGAGAAAGTACCTAAATTTTTTAAAGAGAGAAACTATTTCAAAAATTTTAGAGAGAGAAACTATTTTAAATTTTAACTTTTAGAGAGAGAAAGTATGTTAAAATTTTAGAGAGAGAAAGTAGGTTAAAATTTTAGATAGATAAAGTACCAAATTTTTTAACAAGATGAACAATCTCAAAAATTTAAAGAGAGAAACTATCTCAAATTTTAACTTTTAAAGAGAGAAAGTATGTTAAAATTTTAGAGAGAAAACATATGTTAAAATTTTAGAGAGAAAAAGTACCAATTTTTTTAAAGAGATTAACTATCTCAAAATTTTAGAGAGAGAAACTATCTCAAATTTTAAGTTTTAGATATAAACTATCATATTTTAGAGAGAGAACGTACATGCAAATTTTTAGAGAGAGAAACTATTTCAAAACTTTTAGAGAGAGAAACAATATCATATTTTAATTTTTAAAGAGAGAAAGTATATCAAATCTTGAGTTTTAGAGGGAAAAAGTATTATTAAAATTGTAGAGAGAAAAAGTATTCTTAAACTTTTAGAGAGAGATTACTATAAATTCTAGAAAGAGAAACTACTAAAAAAATTAGAGAGAAATATCTTGTTTTTTAGAGAGAGAAACTATCTCAAATTTTGAGTTTTAGAGAAGCAATCTCGAATTTGGAATTTTAGAGAAAGAAAATCTATTAAAATTTTAAAAATAAAAATTTTATCAATTTTTAGAGAGATAAACTACCAAAAAATTTTAGAGATAGAAACTATCTAAAAAATTTTGGTTTCTATCTCTAAAATTTTTGGAAAGAGAAAATATAGCAAAATTTATGTTTTAGAGAGAGAAAATATTTTAAAATTTTGGAGAGATAAACTATATCAAATTTTAGAGAGAGAAAGTACATAAAATTTTTAGAGAGAGAAACTATCTCAAAAAAATTTAGAGAGAAACTATCTCAAAATTAAGTTTTAGAGAAAAAATATCGAAAATTTTAAACTTTCGAGAGAGAAAATATATCAAATTTTAGAGAGAAATTATATCAAATTTTAAAGAGAGAAACTATTTCGAAATTTTAGAGAGGGAAACTATCTCAAATTTTCTATAGATACACTATCTCAAATTTTGAGTTTTAGAGAGAGTATATAAAAATTTTAGAGAGAGAAATTGTATAAGTTTTGTTACCAAACAATAGACATGGAAGTGATTGCAAGGAATCTATGAATTTTGTATAGTTTATCCAAATAAGAGATTTGATAAATCCATGACAAAAATCCTTGATATTGAAAATCCATAGATTTCCTTGGATTTCAAATATCTAAGATTCCTAATTTCTTTGTATCCAAACGGGGCCCCTAACGTATGCAAGTTTCCAAAATCTTAAATAGCCTTCTAACTTCATGGAGGATGGTAGCAATTGCACTTAGGTTGAATGCAAAATCTCTTATTTTAGGAGAACTACCTATGCAACTAGCCTTAGAGCAAAAGCACATGAACCAAGATAAAAGGAGTGACCTCATGCTTGCTCAAGGACCTCCCAAATATAGTCAATCCAAGCCTAACAACCAGAAATTTCAAGGGAAGTTTAATAAAAAAAATAATAGGTTAAAAAACAGAGGAACTAAGCCCTACAACCAGAAATTTAAACTAGGACCACCAAAATACTTCTTATGTGGTCAGCCAGTTCACTTCAAGAACCGCTGCCCATAAAATAGAAACCCGCAAAATCCAAACGATAGCAGAAATGGAAGCAACATGTGTGAAGTTGTGTGTGTGGTTTCTGAGTGCCTGATAGCAGACCACGACATCAAAAGATGGTGGGTAGACTCAGGTGCTAATCGGTATATCGCAAGTTCAAAAAGCCTCTTTGAGGACTTCAAAGAAATAAAAGTTTGGGAGAAACACATTTGCTTGTATCTGCCCCTTTACTCATTAGAAAAGGTTTTAAAGTCTGCTTCTGATCATTGAAAGTATTAATCAGAAAAGGTAGATAAATTTATGCTTGGGGATATTTGGTTGATGACCACAATTTATTCCTTCTTCATGTAAATGAGAAAGCTGATAAATTTCAACTTATTCTGGTTATGTTGATTGTGTAATGGTTGTTGATGCATATACTTAACCTTTTAAGCTTGTTCATATAGGAAAAGACAAAATAAATAGATTAATAAAAAAATGTCTTATTCCAAATCTAAATAATGTCAAATTTTCAACCTGTCAATGCTGCTTGTCTGAAAAAATGACAAGGAAATCATTCAATAAGGGGAGAAAGCTAATCAATTATTGAATGTGGTCCACTCTAACATTTGTGGGGCCCTCAATATTAGAATTAATAGAGGGATGTCATACTTCATAACTTTTATAAATGATTTTTCTAGATTTGGATATGTTTATCTAATCCACTATAAATCTGAAGCTTTAGAAAAATTTAAAATTTATAAAAATGAAGTAGAAAACCAAATGGGTAAGAACAGCAAAGTTCTTAGAATTCATAGAGGAGGTGAATACACATCCAAAGATTTCAATACTTATTGTCAAGAATATAGTATTAACAGACATACCACTTTGCCTTATACGCCACAACAAAATGGAATAGCTGAAAGGCGTAATAGAGCCCTCTTAGAAATGACTAGATCCATGATGGCTCATGCTAACCTACCTAAGACTTTTTAGGGAGAAACAATAAGTATATCTATGTAAGCAATGGATTCTACCTCTTATGAACTGTAGATAGGTAGAAAACCTGATCTATCTAACTTACAGAAGTGGAGGTCGACTACCCATGTCATAATCCCATATCAACATATTCAAAAGGATATCGATGTTATCATAAAGATAAGGGACTCATAGAAAGCAAAGATGTTGAATTTCTAGAAGATTTTATTTAAAAAAACCTGCCTGTAGTGGATAATGATAATCCACTTAATATCATAGATAACTTAGAACCACTACCTACAGTGGATATGGATAGCCTTGATTAACTGGATGATGTTGAAGTACCCACACACCCAATGTTAAGTGGTCAAAAGAGGTCTAGAACTCCTCCATCTTACCTTGATATTTTATATGTCAATATAAGTGAGGAGACCGATAACCTTATTGACCAAGATGAAATTCATGACCCTTTTGACTTTAAAGATGCTATGAAGTCACAAGAAGCTCAAGGATGGGTTAATGCTATGAGAGAAGAATTAGATTTTATAGAAAAAAATAAAGTTTGAGATCCATGTGGTTTGTCATCAGATAGGAAACCTATAGGTTCTAAATTGATACTTAAAATGAAGTTAAAATCTGATGGATCACTTGAAAAATTTAAAACTAGGTTAGTAGTTTTACCCAAAAAAAGGGAGTCGAATATGTCGATACTTATTCCCCAGTTGTAACGTTTATATCCATTATAATAATTTGGGCAATCATTACATATTATGACCTAGAACTCTATCAAATGGATGTAAAGACTGCATTCCTGAATGGTTAACTAAAGGAAACCATCTACATGAAGCAACCTGAGGGCTTCATAATTAAAGACCTAGAAAATAAAATACAAATTAAATAAGTCTTTATATGATTTAAAACATTCTTCAAGACAATGCTATTTAACATTTCATGATGTCATCCTACATATGCGATATGAAGTAAATAAATTGAACCATTGTGTGTATGTCTTGAAGAATGAGAGTATATTCACAATACTCATAATAGCTGGAAATGACTTAGAAATGATTGATAAGACTAAGTCGTAGCTTTCTTCTCGGTTTGAGATGAAGGATATGGAAGAAGCATCTTATGTCCTAAGCTTAAAAATAACTAGAGATAGAAAATAAAAAATGTTGTGCTTAACCCAAGATAGATATCTTGACTCTATTCTCAAAAGATTTCAAATGGAAAATTGTAAGCCATTGTCTACGCCTATTGAAAAGGTAGTAAAGTTGTCTATGAATGATTGTTCAGTCGAAGGGCAAGAAACACCTAATGTTCCCTATGCACAAGCTATTAGTAGCTTGGTATATGCAGTAAGATGTACAAGACCAAATTTGAGTTATGCTGTAGGACTTGTTAGTAGATATCAAAGTAATCCAGAGATAGCTCATTAGAAAGCAGTAAAAACAATTTGGAGGTATATTAAGGGAACGAAGCATCTAAAATTATGTTTTCAAGCAAATAAGCTTATAGTTATAGGATATTTAGATGCAGATTTTGTTGGAAATAAGAACGATAGTAAGTCTACCTCAGGACATATTTTCCTCTTTAGAGGGTCAGCTGTTTCTTGGTCTAGCAAGAAATAAGGGTGTGTAGCTAGGTACACACAATAAGTTTAATACAATACATGTAGAACTGCTTGTACTTTTGTCGTCTGGATAAAGTGCTTCATAGATGATTTGAAGCTGCAAATAATTGACGGTTTGTGATAATCAAGCCGCAATTAAATTAATTCAAAGTGGAAAAAATAGCTCAAATATCACTACAATCAGGATGTAGTTGAGAAATGTGAAGTAACTGTTAGTTACTTACTCTTATCAGATATGATCATTGATCCATTAACAAAAGGTCTAAGTGTTGAACTATTGTCTAAGCACACTAGCTTAATGAGATTTAAAAATGTTAAAGTTGGTCAATTTTCATGAGTGACAAATCCGCATTAACGTGAAAATCTTCATGATAGATGTTTGTTATGAGATGTATATCCCCAAAAGCGTGAGAAAAACCTCATGACAAAATGTTTTCTTAAAAGTCATACTCAAAAGTAGGAGTATGCATCGATTGTCATAGGCAAGTGGGAGATGTTGACACGTATGGCTATGAGGCCTTACTTGTCTTAGCCTACATTTGTGAGAATTCAATATATCCAACGGTCATATGGTCCAATGTCCATATGAGCGTAACCCCTCGTTTTTCTCAGAGACCAGTTGGAGATCAAGGAACCCCTTCTTTTTCTCAGAGACTCGTTGGAAAAATACAACGGTTATCCTTTCTTCTCCCTACAAAATGGGAAGTCAGAGAGAGGATGTGAATAACAAGAAAAATGTGTAATATCTCTCTTTAAAAAGTGAAGGGATAACAAATCCGAGCTCTGCGATCACCAGCCTCACGGCACCCCATCTCTGATCTCGGGTTTAGTCTCTTCCATGCTTCATCAATTTTACTATCAAAAGAATACATAAAAAAAACATATTGTGCACTAATTGTGAAAATATACCAATCGATGGGAGAGAGATATTAAATAACCAATGTTATACCCAATAAAATAAAAGGTCAGGATATGAGTAAGATAAAACCTGGATCGCTCGAATACCAATATTACTGAAAATTGATGGAGCGCGGATGAACACCAAACCCCCAGATCAGAGAAGTCGTGCCTTAAGGCTGGTGATCGTAGAGCCCGAATTTTAGATTAAGACCTTTTTACTTTTTAGATAGAGAAGAAAAACTATCTTTCATAGCTCAAATTTTTCTTTGCTCTATGTTTTTTTGTCTCTTCCTCTCTCTCTGGCTTCCCATATTTATATTAAGAAGAAGGGCCAATGTTCCATTTTCTCCAACAGGTCTCTGAGAAAACTACTTCACTAATCTCAAGGATACTCATCCAACTATGAACGTTGAAAAAAAAGCTTTAATTATTTATTTATTACTTTAAAACAATTTTTATTAATGGATAAGTTTAAATAAAACATAAAATTTCTCCCATAAAATAATAAGCCCGCAATTGTAGGCAAGGCCACGAGAGGCTTCATGACCTCAGGCGTCAACATGCTTTAGCTTCAATGACATTAGCCTGTGTGGGTGACTCATGTTCCCAAAAGAATGACATGGACAACCATGTGACCAATTCGATGAGATGGCTGCTTCAAATTTATCACACCGGTCAAAGGTAACAACTAAGGCAAAAGGGAATGTTGATAATAGTTCCCCTAAATAAAAGGCTTCCTAGTGGGCTGAAAACCATTTGGATTGTTTTGGGTTTTAAAAAGTTAATTTACAATGCAAGAATTTTGTTTTCTTCTCTTGGGTAGATCAATGGAGAATACATGCCCTGCCCATTTTTAGAAATAGTTAATGGGTGCATCAATGGAAATGAAAACCTAGATCATTTTTACATAGTCAACATTGAAGAGGAGAGGTGAATAGAGCAGGTATGAGATCATATTTGAATGCGCTATCAAGCATGTGCATCCATTAAATTTTGAGATGTGTAGAAATGAGTCCTCCCTTAGAAATTTATTTTCGAGATTGAATTTTGGACCTAATTTTTAAAAAACATATAATCTCTAACATGGAGATCATGAATGTATATAAAATAAATAAATTTTAAAAATTAAAAATAATAATTTTATGAAAAAAATATTTGGATCATTAATTTTAAATTTTTTAGAGTGTCCACTCATCTTTAAGATGGATGCTCTATGCCTTGGGGAAACACAGTACGTCCCCCAATGGATACAACAATTTTCTTAAACTTTTTCCTTATATGAATCGCGAGTGCTATGGGATTTTTTTATGAGAATGTATACTAAGAAACTGTTTATTTTTAGTACAAGAAAGTGGTAATTATTCCTTGTCAATATATTTGAAATCTAGACATGAGCCGCACCGCCTAGGCCAAGGGCGACAACCTTAGCCCTCTCTCTTCCCCTCCTACATAAAGTACAATGAGCCTAAGTCATGAGCCACCCCGCCTAGGCATCCACCTCAACATTTTTGAACATTGGTTAGGAGTGAGTGTGACCTCTCTGCATTAATAAAGGAAAAGAGAAAAAGAGGTTGATGCCTTATATAATTTTTTCTAAGATATGGTTTGTATAAGGTGGCAACAACAAACAATTAAGCAAATGTGCATGTGTAAATCTTACTAAAAGATGTAATTTGGATGCCAAAAACCCTTACGATGGCTTAAAAATCTATTTTCAAAATTGACTTACGAAATTCAAAGCTGGAAAGGTGATGTAGATCTAACAGATATCGTCATCAAATGGTGTATCTCTACCCTCTATATCTAATTTTGATGCATTAATTCTTGCTTTGTAATCGATGCTTTACAAGCAGTCAGTCAATAGAAGTTCTTAGCATTGTAAAAAAAGAAAAGATAATATGTTACAAGATGTATTTATTTTGGAACCTAAAATATTATATATATATATATATATATATATATATATATATATCAAGGACGAGATAATCAATTGTAAGTTTGTTTCAACATCGGAACAACCTGTCAAAGTAGGTTTTTTAAGTGCACCTTATTTCTACAATGTAAGGCTAACACCTTATATAAACTACTTCCTTTCTTTTACGATCTCATCTATAGCAAGTTTGGTTCGTGATGAAAAAATTCTCTCATACGGTAAAGTGTGAAAATATTTTTATATCAATTGATCTTAGTGCATTTTTTCACACCAATCGACAACTAATTGATATAAAAATATTTTCACACTTGACAACATGAGAGAATTTTTTCATGTATCGACCCAAACGTGCAATTAGTATTTTTTCTTCTTAAAGAGAAGTATCGACAAGAGTGCTTCTGAAATTTTGCAAGCATGGAAAGGGCAAAATAGTATTAGTCTTTTCTTTTAGCAAGAAAAGTCCATCTTCGAAAGTGGGACTTTTTGAAAAGGCGTGTTTTGATAAATGAGAGTTTTAAAAAACGGGAGTTAAATGTCCTACTTCTATGTTTAATATGCGTGTGGAAAGCTTGTAAAGTGAAAGAGCGGGCCTTTCACGTTAGTGTTAAAATGAGTTCTTTCCTGGAAATTCTTCATTCTATAAAAAATGATGGAAGTAGTTTTCCATAATTTGTAGGAGAGTCACTTCTACTCCCGAAGCCTCCCCGTGGACAAGTCTAGGGCTCTATTTTGTTGAAAATAATGTATTAATGTTACCCTTCATTGCGTTTTTATAAAGGGTAAGGTTTACATAAGGTTGTCTCCTTATACTGTAGAAGTCAGGTGTACCTATAAAATTTACTTAGAGATCGTTTCGGCATCGAAAATCTTATGATGGTTTTAAAATACTTCATTAAATTCAATTAAAAAATTTAAAATTTAAAAAATGGTACAGATCGAACAGATTAATAAACATTGAAAAATCTCGGTCCAGATGACTTTTTACTAGATATACCATTTTGTTAATTTAAAATTCTTTTTTATCTTTATATCCATTCATCTCAAGGTTTAGATGATTAGTTGAAGGGTTCTCTTTTGCGGAGACACTCTCCACTCTAGGATTTTTTAAATGCACCTTTCCTCAACAATGCAAGGTTGCAACCTTATACAAACTTTTTCCTTTTATAAATCTATCTTTTTTAAGGTGGGAAAATTAATTGAATAGGAATAGAGACAGTAGGAAACTAAAATTGAAAATAGGTTGGTCAGTCCAATAGGAATAGAGACAGTAGTACACGCAAATAAGTAAGTAACACAAGCACTTCTTACTCTTTCTCTCTCTAAAACTCAAGTCTCTCTGTCTCTCTCTCTCTAAATCTAGTTATTTCTCTTAGCCCATAAGCCACGTTCAGGGATTCACTCATTTGAAATCTCTTTCTTGTCGTCACTTTCTCTCTCTAACCCTTTTTCTCTCTCTACACAATATCTCGTCTCACTGTGAGATCAGAGGATTGAAGCAATTTGGGAGCATCTTCAATTGTTGGGATCGTTTGATCATGGCCCTTCCCAATGGTGTAGAGACGAAACCCATCTCTTCCATCGTCATCATCATAGGTGTGATGAGTTTTTCAGAATTTGTTTCTTTTTAACATTTATTATTCTTGGGTATTTCCGAATTATGTCATGTTGTCTTGTTTATTTGTTTATTGTTCTATATGTGATTTCCTCTTATTTATTTATTTATTCACTTCGTTTGTATGGGTTCGGGGGTTTTTTTTTTTTTTTTTTTTTTTTTTCTTATCCTTTTTTTTTGGGTTTTTTTCCTTAATTGTTTTTTGTTTGTATTTGTGGGCGTCGTTATCTTTCAGCTATGCAAACAGAGGCGCTTCCTCTTGTCAACAAGTTTGAGCTCTCAGAGGATCACCACTCACCGTGAGTGGGCTTTTTTTTTTTTTTTTTTTTTTTTTTTTTGGTGAATTTGTCCTCGTTCTATATACAATTGTTAATCATCTGTGGTTTTATGGTTTGTGCCATTTTTTTAATGATATATGGCCTTGAAAGAACCATTTTCTTCATAACAACATGGTATCTTCAATAACAAGTTCTGATATTTTTTATTGTGGATACTAAAAATTCCTGTTCTAGCATAGGCACTACTTTTCTTTTCGTTTCAATGTGTGGGGGATTAATAGTTTTCACGTTCTTATGGATTTCGAGTTACAGTTGCCTTGTTGTTGGATTATGACTTTTTTATGTATGGAATTTGCCTTCTGGACAATGGTGTGTGGGTTTTTTTATATCCTCATCTTATTATTGAGTGCAGAATCACCTCTTTGCTCGAATTTAAAATTTATGAAACCTGTAGATGCACAAGGCTTAGGATTATAGGCAGAGTAAATAGGCATGGTCATGAAGCTTTAGTTTTCAACTTTCAGGCTCATCATGGACGACCATGATGCCACAGAGTTGGCATCTCTACTAGAAATCCTAATTTGTCAGTTTTTGTTCTGGTAGAGCAAAGCTGGTCCGGGATCCTTCTGCCTGGCATCATGTTTCTACAATGATATCAGCCCTTTGATCCTCAGTTGATCCATAGCATCAAGGGCCTGGCTCACTCCTACATCATCCAAGGTGCAACCTTCCAACTGCCTAGTTACCTCCAATAGAGTCCTGGCCAAAGATCATATATGCAGAAAAGGGAATACCTTACCAAATAGATGTCCTATGAGCAACGAACAGGACGAAACTATCGGCCACTCATCACCTCCCATATATGGTTCTCTATCCGTTATTCATTTAAAATTTTAAGTGGTTCTAGGTCATGCCAGTCTCAAGCACTCAGTTTTTTCAATCTTACTTCTCCCCTGCTTTTCCTGCCACCTGTCTGATTATGTAGCGTGCTACCTTATTGGTCTCTATTGAGCTATGTGGTTATAGAGAAACATATGGACAATGGAAAACTAGGAGGGCTACATAAACTTCCTCTGAGACTGTTTCAATCAACTATCATCTTGTGGGCACACATCAAAAAGAACTCAAATCTTACTCCTAGGTAGCCTTTGGATGAAATCAGACAGAAATCAACTAGTCCATCTTGGACATGATTACGAGATCCTCACAACTGATCCTACCTGAGGTTGGTGTTATTAAGCTCAATTTTGATGGCAATTCTCCCTAGAGTCCTGGTTTGGCCAGAACTGGAGGCATATTCAGGAATCACTTGGGAGAAACCTTGCTAACCTTTTCTGGTATGTTGAGAGTAGCAGATGCAACCTAAGCAGAAGCGCAAGCTTTACTATCTAGGCTCAAAGTGTTTGATAGAAATTGGAGGTCCGTTCTTCTGGTTGAACGGGACTCTCTAAATGTCATCAACTAGGCAAAGAAATCATCACGCATCCCTTGGAGAGTGGAACCCATCTTCGACAAAATCTCCCACATTTCCCAAGCTCCAGATGCGGGTTTCAGGTATTCTTGGAGAGAGGTAATTGCTAATGTGAATGCCATTGGCAAAGGAGCCTCTAGAGCAGAGTTCAGCATTTCGAGACCATCCTATTAAGGAGCCATTTTTGTAGACCTAACATTCTAGGTGCAAACCTTGCGCTAATATTTTGTCATTGATACAAAGCAAGGTGTACATTTTCACCCAATTAATACAAAATTTTGATTAAACACAAAAATAAATTAATGAAATAAGCATAATCATGCAAAGAAATTAAATGTTCATGTATGGGATTTGGAAGAAGAATAGTTTTATAAGTTCAACTGTAGGCTTCATTCATGTATCCATCCCTTTGAAATTTTAACTTTCATGTTTTATCTGGCACGAAGACTTTGGATTCTAACGTTTGCTCTAGTTTAATGGTAGGCCTTCTGTGCACTTTGCACAATGACGGAATATACTATGAAGAGACCTTGTTGCCATTGTTAAACTTTTTATAGACAAGGTTCTACCGTCAACAATTGTAGATGGACTCTGACCCTGTTGTCTGGCATGTTTCGTGGGTATCCAGAATGATACATACAACAATAGTAAAAAAAATTAGCATCCTATATATTTCATATAATTACAAATTTGTTATGATCAGACGTCCATAGACAATGTAACGACTAATGATGCATTATGACCAATATCTGTCTGTGATCGGTCATATTCTGCTGAAGCTAGTAAATATGCTCAAGTGATATTGATGAATGAGGGATTCCGAGCTGGCTTGAATGGTTATGGTGGTGACAATTGGAACGCTACTAGGCTAGAATTCCATTCTGACCTACTCCATGTCAAAAAAAAAAAGATGTTGAATGAGTAAAGCTTGTGAGATGAGGAGGCGACCATTGGCTTCCCAACCCTGGATTTAAGTTTTTAGACTTTTGGCTTATTGTATTGATGCTTCTTCTACCTTTATTCCAAAGCTGAGGATCTTGCTTTTATACTATTTAAAAGTTTGATAATTGGGAGTAAGCCTCCAATTACTCCCCTAAATGAGAAATAAAACCCCTAGATGTGTCTTTAATGTGATAAATTGTAGAAAGGGTGCTATCTTTACAAACCATAGTTACTGGGATCTCCTACTTTGGTAGGCGATCCCATCTAGGATCTCGATTTTGTCTCTCCCAGAACGTATCTCTCACGGATCTCGATTTTTAAATTTTGGGATCGCGAATCCCACTGATAGGAATCCCGATTCTTGTTGTTAGGGATCTCCATCCCAGCCTTAAAGACCAAGACAACAACCAAATTGATGACTTTATTTGTTTATAGCCAACTAGCAATACAACTATTGCTTTCTTGCTATCAATAATGAGATCCCTACTTTAAAGAGTATATATAATCCTAGATTGCCATACAATTTAAGGTTGCTAACAAGATCCCCAAAAGGTCGGGGATCAAGATGCCCAAAAGGTTGGGGATCTCGATCCCTAATATTTGGGGATCTCGATCCCTAACACGTGCATTGTACCGACGACGTTCCCAACCATAGGGATCTTCTTGCATTTCATGATCCCGATCCCAGTACCATTCCCTCTCCCGATCCCAACAATTATGATACAAACAAGGCTGAGAAAATGTAAACAGTTCTTAATTGTTCTTTGTCAATGTGTAATGAGGCAGTGAAACTCATTACTGGAAATAGAGTTACAGGCCAGGTGTCCTCTTAAACCCCTCTCTAGCTATTAAAAAAGGAAAAAACAAACTTATTTCTAGAATAAGCCGCATGCTTCCATGGGTTTCTTGTATTTTCTGTAAGAATCTGATGGGTTTTGTTTTTTGACAAAATTATAGATTTCCAAAGGGGGTTCCATGGGTCAGATATCATGGGGTCTACAAGGATTTGCAGATCAATATAGTTTGGCCAGGAAAAGACACCCTTTTTGGTGAGTGTCTGGTCTTATCTTTTTTCATTGTATATTATTAATTGTTTTATTTTCATAATGGATATTATTATTCATGGTTTAAATGATGATATGCTTACACATTTCTTCTAGATACTTGGGAGATTAATTTATCTATTGCTTTTTGCTGGAGGAATTTCCTCACACCTGCATCCTAGTTACTGAGTAGTTCTTGTACAGGAACATATGCTACATCTATTGTGTTTTGGGGATTTTGAGAATTTTGATTGATGTTAATGGTTGGGAAACACATATTTCTGTTACTGCTGCATGGGGTTTTATCTACATAGGAGTTATCTTGGTCTGTCTCTTTGTTTTTTCTTTTAGTTAGTTTCTTTTCATCTCGTTTTTTTGGTGGGTTATTTGGGAATCTCACTTTGTTGAGATGAACATAAACCTTGTATTCTGTTGATATTACGCATATCTTCTAGATCACATACCATCACCAAACATCTTCTAGTTCCTCACTCACAGATTTTCTTTCTTATCTAAACAGCCTTTTTAATAAATTTTACTCTATCGATTTAAGAATTTTAATTTCCTTAATGAGCTTTTGGTGAAGGACTTAGCTTGTTGATATTTTATTCAAGTGTCATATGTTTCCTTTTAAATATAGAGCTAGTGTAAAGGTGTTTCTTTTTTCAGGGGTGGATAGTGTTGGAACAGTTTCTGCATCTCTTGTGACTTATGCTTCTATTCAAGCATTGAAGCCAGACCTCATCATAAATGCAGGAACTGCAGGAGGTTTCAAGGTAGATCACTAATGCTTATAACCTTCTCATACCCACTCTCATTGCTGATAGAATCATCAGCTGGGTTATGGAAATGCTTGATTTGTATTGTCACTTATCCTCTGTAATGAAAAACTGGGTGCTCGGATCGGGAAGAACTGGTCCCAATCACATCCATTCAGCTCAAACCAACTCTTGGATGCAATTTGCATGACCCTGGTCCATTGGGGTAGTAGACCTGGTTTGTTAAAGGGAAGTCAAGGATGTGAACCTTGGAGTCTGTCCCCAATGGAGACCAAGCGAAGCTGTCAAGAAAATAATATGTTGTGTATATTCGTTTCACATATTTGTGTGCATATCTTCTCAACTACTTAATGGTTTGCATGCATTAATATGGATATAAAAATTGGATTTTTTTTTTTTTTTTAACTTGGATATTGAATGCTATGTCTTATAGTGTGTCTACATTAATTGAACATTTTTTACACGTAATCTATGTAACCATTATCCAGGATATTATTATGTTATATTATTATTATTATTATTATTATTATTATTATTGTTATTATTATTATTATTATTATTATCATTTCTCAATAATTCAAGTTCAGCTCAATGAATTCACTTACCTGTGAAGAGTGACTAGTGGTGGTAATTCATTTCAAAGTAGGAGTTAGTTTAAAATTTGTGTGGTGATGTTGTACTCTTATGGGAAATTCTATGTGCAACCTGTAAAAGATGTGTTTCTCATGCAACTGAAAAGTAGTGTGTTTTAGGTCAACTAGAAGTGGAAATACATTTTTTGGTGGCATTGTAGGTGGGTCATTTAGGGTTTGTGTAGAATGAGTGTATGCAAGTGTTTCATTAACATGATACAATAGATGTGTACTCTTTAAGTGGATCATGTTTTATTATGTAACAAGGGCCAAAAAATAATAATTTGTAGCTAGAAAATTCATTCAAAATGAAAGAAAAGTCAAACTAAGGAAAGGAAGACATGCAATGGCATGTCAAACAGAAGTTTCCTCACTGTACATCTCACCCCAGGTTCTGAAACTGGAAGAACATTTATACTAAGCCATGAAGCAAGGGTAAAACCCTCCAACCTGTGGTATCCATGCAATGTGAACCCACAAATTAAGGTCATGCCGCCCTACACTCTCTCTCGTTCTTTCCTATTTTCATCACTGAAACACTGACACTCACTGCAATAATTGCAGCATGTGTGTGTCTCTGTGTGTGCCTCTATGTGTGTGTATGTGTGTGTGTGTGCAGGGTGTTTTGAATGTCTTAACTCATTTGTCTTCATACGCTCTGGCATAGATTTTCTGTACCTAATGTGTTGCATTGAATTATATAAATTAGTTATAACTAGCATATAATGCATGATATTTCTCTATTCTTTAAGACATTTTAGTTAACTCTTAAACTTGTTAAATATATATCAGGAAGGTTGTACCTCTAGGCATAGGAGTCACTAGTTCCTCATTTTGATGTTATGAGATAGTTTTACTGTTAAATGAACATTTGGTTTGTTTTTCAGGCGAAGGAAGCTGGCATAGGGGATGTATTTTTGGCTTCTGATGTTGCTTTCCATGATAGGAGGATACCAATACCTGTAAGTTTTTAACAATTGCAATGTCTGAGTTGTCGTTATGCCCATAATCATGATGAGCTACAAACTCTCTTGAAGTTTGCATGGATAACATATATTTTACAAACTAAACAAGAATTCTCTATTTCTTTGTTGTGTATGCTATCAATTTGTTTATCCAGAGAATAGTGTTGCATTGATATTTGTGGGTGCTAGTGATCTCTGCTAGAAAATAGAAATGATGGATACCAACTCAATGATCAAGCAGTTCTGGGTATGCTAAAATTAATGGAGCTTGTGGCTGGTGATATGACGTGTTAAGTCATAATTCCAGCACCATTCTAGCATTACAAAATATAGAATAAGAGAGAAAAACAAAAATGTGGAAGTATGGCTTATAGACCAATAAATATATTCACCCTCAATAGACAGGTGGCTTTTGTTGATGACAGATATAGTGCAAAAACACTTTGATGTGGTTCTTACTTTTCTGCATAGTTTCTTTTTTTATGTTAGGAATAAAAATGCAAATTGTATCATTTATTAAAATAGTGGAAGTTACTATCCTTTTCTATCTTGAATCATGTCTTGGAAAAGTAAACCATCGTAGCAGTTGGTTTTCCTACAGTATCCTACCATCTCTTAAAGCGTTCGGTTTTGACACTCTGCAGTTCAAGAGATAGTCGCTACCCTTTGTAATGGAAAACCCTGTGTTAGTATACTCTATGCATACACTTTTGATTTTATTTGAAACATAGTTTCTAAAAATTTCTTTCTGGTAGTGATGTAAATACTTCCTGGAGATTTAACTAGGATATTTCAATCTTCATCAACTCTCATAATATAGGCCTTCATACTGAATAATCCTGATCCTATGATGACTAAATTGTAGAGCCTTGCCTTGTTCCGTCATTTACCTTTGCTTTTGTATTTCAGGTTTTTGATCAATACGGAATTGGAGCTCGAAAGACCTTTTCTACACCCAATCTTTTGAATGAGCTTGGTCTCAAGGTGCTTTTATCATAACAACATGTACACAGTTTTGACTCATCATTTGTGGGATGCCTTCACACATTTTATTGTGATAAGTATATTTCGTGGTTGCTCCTTGAATTGTTTTTTGTCTTGAAGTTTTGGCTGTATGCATATTGTGCATGTGCATGTATCATATGCAGCTCACTATGCTTCTATATGTGCAAATTCAATTAGAAAAAATGTGCAACTAAGGCAAGTGACTATAGATTACACAAGTTGTGCGCAAGTTTATCAAAAAAGAAAAAACGTTGTGCGCACTTTAGGGAACTGATGAATGATGATGTATTGCTGAAAAGGCCTATTCATGATATCTTGTTAAACATCACTTGTATTTATTTGACTGCAACTAATACAACTAGTGACTTAAAAGCTAGCTTGACATTTATTGGATGCTTCCTTGCTGGTCACTTAAGATGTTTATGCATGTTACAGATAGGAAAGTTGTCTAGTGGTGATTCTCTTGACATGTCACCTCAAGACGAAGCACTAATCCTTGCAAATGAAACTACACTCAAAGATATGGAGGTAAGTGAACCTCTTTCTGTAGTTGCCATGTGTGTGCATGCATTATTAATTGGAGATCCTAATTTCGAAGTTTTTTATGTCAGGGAGCGGCAGTCGCTTATGTAGCAGACCTCTTGTCAGTCCCTGTAATTTTCTTGAAAGCTGTGACAGACATTGTTGATGGAAATAAACCTACTCCAGAGGAATTCTTGCAAAACCTGGTGGCTGTATCTGCAGCTCTTGATAAGGCAGTAACCGAAGTTTTAGACTTCTTAAATGGCAAGTGTTTATCTGAGCTTTGATCATACCATTATTTGTGCTTCGGTGAAGGCCCCATGGAAGAATATATACCAAACCAAGGATTCATAAATAATTTTCACCAAACAGCTCATTGCACCCAAGAAATCTTGAAGCTTGAACAAAATAGCATCATAAATGTTCTCCCATCTACTGTGATATTAGTATGGCCTCTGTACAGGCAAATTTGTAAGCTTAATTGTTTAATTTGAAATCTAACTAGGAGGTCTGCATAATTTATGCGCCTTGGGCAGCTTGTTATTTCATATATTGAATTTTGTAATTGATGGTTTATCACTTGATGGTGACTAACTGTGATGCTTTTATATTGGGGGACCTATTCTGGTGACTGGCTAAGCCTTGATGGACTAAATTTTTTGAAGTATTGTGGCCCTCCTTTTTTGGGGACTCTTAACCTTTATTGCATCTAAGGATCAATTTTCATTTTATATGTGATGGTTGGCAATGTTGATTCTCTTAACTTTGAACTGACATTAAATGAAAGTTGCTTCAGTACAAATGATGATGCAAGAACGGGTTATGACGATAATGATGATGCTTCAGTACAAATGACAAATTGATTACATTTAAAGATGGCCGGAAAATGAAATTTTGTTGGGATTTTAGGGCATAACCCTAGTTAAGAGATGCGCAAGCTGCTATTGTTATTTCTCGATCTAATTGCACAAAGCATTAGGCCAAAAGTTGTTGAAATGAGGGTTGATGTGTGGCTAGTAAGGAGGTGCAATCAGGTTCAAGGCGAAGGCTCTAAAAGGACTAGGGAATGATTAGAAAAGACATGGAAAGAAATAATAAAAAAAGATAATAACATGTGGTCGTTTTGAGGGTATAGCTCTTTATAGAGTAGAATGAGAGAACATGATTATGCAATCGACTTTAAGTAGTTAGGATAAGGCTTTGATGGTGATGATGTATAGCCTCTTGAAATTTTAATTGAAAAAACTGAGGAATTTGGAAAAACTATATGAGGGTAATCAATATCAAGATTTTTAGATGCTTGTATTGAAATTAAAAATTACAACAAACCCCTTTCTAGTTGTTTTCCATGGGATGGTGAAATTTTTAAAGGATGCGGTTAGCATGCGGCCAAGCCTACATATGTAGAAATGTGAGCCCCGTAATAAATTTATTTTTGAAATAAATTCGATACTAATTTTTAGAGAATATATAATCTTTAACATGGAAATCATGAATATGAAAATAAAATAAAATAAAATTTGAAAACTAGAAATAATAATTGTATTAAAAAAACATTTGGATCGGTAGTTTCAATTGTTTTTAAATGGATCACCTATTTGCATCCATCTTTAAGATGGCTCCTTTATACCTCTAGACCACATATTCTACAAATGCGATCCAACCCGTATGAAACAATTGTTCATTTTTAAATTACAGCACTGCCCACATGGCCTTGTAAGATGAGTTTGACTTAGTTATGATTTTAACCCTCTTTCTTGTGATTTTAACCCACTTTCTTGATACCAGTAAGGGAAATTATCGTTGTTATTTAAAACGTCTTGTAATTTTTATATTTATACCCACGTCCATTTTTGTCCTTTTTAAAATTTTCCAAATTACTGAGGAGCTCGAGTCGAGTCATATGCAATGGCCACAAGACTCCGACCTGGCCAAGTGCCCACTCTAGATCTGCCTATGCCTCCTTGGCATTTGGAATGTCGACCCGCATTTTAGGCTTATCAAGGTGCTCCAAAACCTAATGCTTAGGTGGGATAAGAACTAGGAGGGCCGACTTGCACTCTGGTTTCAGGTTGAATGCCGACCCAGTATTTTCAAAAAAATGAAAAAAAAGGAGAAAAAGATGCTCATTGTAAATATTGCAGAAGATATTTCAAATACCTCGATAAAAGGAATATCTATAGAAATGTCCATATCCGATATCCATAAGGAAAGGAAGTGTGCAATGCACGGTGAATTTTCTAACAATGCCTTGTCATCCCAGCCGTCCAATATCAACTGCTGACGGATGGGGTGGTTTTAAAGCGCAGTATAAAACTTCAGTGGAACACCTTGAATATTTTCCCCACACAAAAAGGAAATCTATCAAAACTAAGAGGTCCGAGTTGCAAAAGGGTAGGAATATATGACCACTTCATTCCATTTTATAACGTCGATGCCTTCCAATTGTAGAATTCATTTAGTCTCTCTCACTGTTGGAAAAACCGGGCGATCTAATCACTAACCGCCCGGAGATCAAAACTGACAGGTTTCGATTTTGGTGATCGATCAGTTTTTAAAAAAAAAAATTCAAAAAAATATATATAAATTCTCAAAATAAAGGAATTTGATTTGTAATCTATATTTTAATATTTTTTATATTATTGTAAATTTAAAAAATTGTTTTGGCCATTAATACTCACTTTTATATTTTCCCATCTTTCTTAGAAAATTTGGAAAATACCCTTAGGTACAAATCGAGTCATTAAAATCCATTTTTTTCATTAATTTTCAACTTCATTTGAATGTGTTTTTGTTTTAATAATTCTTTATATGTTTTTCACATTTTAGTATTTTTTTTTGTATCTTTTTTTTTTTTTTCAACACTTTTTTGACTGCTCGGGACTTGCCCGGTTTGAACAATTGAATTGGCCGGTATACTAGTTGGGCTGGTTTACCTGTTCCAAGCCCATGTCCGGTTGACCGTTCCGGTTCGATTTTGCAAACACTGGTCTCTCTCTTTTAACAACATTTTTTTTGACTGGTCTCTCTCTTTTGGCCCGACATCCGCAACACAATGAAGATTCTTTTGGTCCAAGTGTGATTTGGAATTTTAGGAAGAGTAAGGGTGGACTGGTTTCAAATCCTTTCAATTTTTTTTGTGCACTAGGTATAAAAAAACATCCGAGAAAGTGGTTCTCTTGGCTAATAAATATGGCGATTATAGGGGTGTCTGCAGGAGTAACTACCGGAGTGGAGGGAGATGGTGATGATGACGATGGGAGGTTCAAAAAGAGTTTGGATCATCCACATTTCATCTTGGAGAAATTTGATATTCTCGATACTTTTAAAAGAGCCTCCATGATGGTGGTGGGGTCTTTCTCACCACCATCTAACAATATCTTTGGCCTTGGGAATTGGGCAAAAATGGCTTGGAGCTTGTCGTACGAACCTGTAGTGAGGAAAATCGATGACAACCATTGTGTCTTCATTTTAGCTTCACCTGAGGATGTGTGGAGTGATGCAGGTTCCAATGTGACTGGGTGAAGTAACCTCTTAACTATTAGAGTATGGAGCTCTTTGATTCATTCTTCTTTAGTTCGTAAAGATTTTTGTTAGATTAGATTGTATGGTATTCCGTTGTATACTTGGAACTTTGATGTTTTTCATAAACTTAGAAATACTTGTGGTGAGTTTGTTAGTATGGATCAAACGAGTCTTCATAGTGGTGATATGTCTTATGTTCGATTGAGGATTAAGAGGAATTCATTATCACCAAACATTAAAGTTATTTGATTGTCTGTTGATGGTGAGGATTTTTTTGTCAGAGTCCAATTTGAAGGTCTGAGAAATGATTCTCAACCAGTTATTCCTATGCGTACCGAGGTAAATGAGGAAGTTACTCATAGGGTGGTGGAATCAGAATAGCAGACAGTTAGCAGGAAAGAACAATATGAGGCAAAATGAAAGTTTATTGTGAGAGAAGGGAATGGGGTAGAGTTGCAGAGAACAATGGAGTCAAATCTTCAAAGAAATAGTAGTCGTACACGTGTTAGTTGGGCTAATGATAATTTGAATGGAAAGTCGGTTACAAAGGTCAAGAAGATTTGAGTCCTAAAGTTAAGCAAGGTATCATGGGTGACGGTTTTACAAAGTTGAATAGATTTGATCAAGGTGGTATTCAAAGTAGGGAGGTGGCGTCTACAAGTTTCAACGAACGAGATGGAAAGGTCTCTTATCATGATAAAGACAAAAACACGTATATTGAGGGTGGCTTTGGGAAAATATAATGTCAGCGTTTGGTTGGCAATGAGATTTGCATAGGAGATTTATATGTCTCTATCAATCATGCCTCTTTTGAAGGGAGAAACGGATACCCATTGGGTTATGGGGGTAGCTGGGGTTATGGCAATGCATTAATTAATGGGTATAAAGGGGACCTTAGCTTAGGCAAGGCGGAAGCTTCTAATAGTAAGGTTCGAATAGGAAGAGCTGCATCTGTGGCATTCTCTCCTTAGGAAATTGTGGCAGTGCTTCTCTTCCTTTCCAGATTCCATAAAGCCATTGCCTTGCCTCTTGCAGCTGTGTGGTGGAAAAGCATAGTGTGGTGGAAAAGCATAGAGCATCGCGATATGTCGTTCTGTAGGGCTGCCCATAGAAGAATGACTCGGGGGTTGAGGAAACCACTAGAAGAGCAAGGGCTCTCAATAATGGTGCTTGATGAGGGTATTGGGGATGATATTGAACGGTGATCCTGACCGATGAGTCCTTCACCTTCTCTTGGGTGGAGGATAGCAAGTCAAAGGGAGAAATTGAAAACCAAGTGAACTTGGCTCTCGAGTTCGGGAACTTTGAATTGGGGGAGATGGGGGTTCAAGAACAAGTTGGGGGGATGGAGTCGTAAGTTTGGGGGAGGTAGTTGGAAATGACAAGGGATGGAGGGGGTTACAGTGACATTGGGGAGGGAATGCATGAGGCAAGATGATCACATAAAGGAAGGGGAGATAATTGAAGAGGGGGAGGTTAAAGGAGATTGCTACCATGTGCGAGGATATCAGGATGGACGTTAAAGTGCTTATTGCTAGGGTGCTTGAGGTGATCAAAGAGATGAATAAGGCTGCAAAAAATGCTGAGAAAATGAAGTCTGAGGTGGCTGTTGGGAAGAGTGAGAGTAGTGGGAGGGATAAACCAAACGAATCTAGCAAGCCTTTGGTTACCCCCACTCAGTTTTCACTTAGGTTGGTGGCTAGGCGTGAGCCTACACATAAAGTGCATGTTGTAGCTGTGGACGAACGTGGAAAGTAGGTGGTTGCAGTCCGAGGTTTAAGCTCCTTCGCTTCTAGCGCTGAAGATATTCCTAGTGTGGCCAGGAAAGGCTCCTCCTCACGATTTAATGAAGGTTTGTAGCTGGAATGTTCGTGGGCTTCGTGGGGCAAGAAGAAAACGCGAAGTTCCGCTCTTGGTTAGGTCTTTAAAATCTAAAGTTTTACTGTTGCAGGAAACCAAACTGCTAAATCCGACAGTTAGTTTTATTAGAGATGTATGGGGTGTAGTGCTGGTGGGCTGTGGTCCCTGTGGGACCCTACTTGTTTCCAACTTGTGGATTCTATTTTGTCAGAAAGGATTGTAATATTGGGTTTGAAAAATCTAGGGGATGGTTTTACTTGGATGTGCTTAAATATGTATGGCTCTAATGCGAATGAACTCAAATAGGACTTTTTGAATGGTTTATCGAATATTATTTTTTAATTGGATCTGTCTGTTGGTGTTTGTAGCAATTTAATATAATTAGATGGCCTTCTATTCTTAATTGGATCTGCCTGTTGGTGTTTGTGGAGATTTTAATATAATTAAATGGCCTTCTGAAATTTCGACTTTATCTTCTCTTATTCACTCCATGAGGCTATTTAATCAGTTTATTGAGAGACATCATTTTATTGATTTACCAATTAATGGAGTGGACTACACCTAGTCAAATAATAACATTGATACTCTCATTCAAAGTAAGATTGATCTATTTTTTATATATAATGAATGGGAGCAACACTTTCCTCTGGCTCGGGTAGTGGTTACCAAATTGTCTTCTGATCATGTTCTGTCATATGCCTTTTCGAATTGACCTTGTTTGGCTTGAAAAGGAAGATGTAGTGAAGATTATCAAACAAGCTTGGCAAAATTCTATTATCGTGGATTGGTATGGGTTCTTGGTACATAAGAAACTTATACGTATCAAACACAAGTTGATACAATGGAAGAAAGAAAATAATTTTCATATAAAAAATAGGATATATGAGAATTTGCTAGATCTGGAGAGTGTTGAAACTCATATTCAGAATGGAGGCAATTTGACCAGTACCCTACAAGAAGAGAAAATAATGCTTCTTAGCTCTCTCCATGAAAAGTTGAGAGCAGAAGAAAACAAAGATCAAGGGTGAGATGGTTGAATACAAAGTACTTTCATGCAATTGTGAATTCGAAGAGATGGCAACATGATATATATGGATTTCAATTTGTGGGGGTAATGGAAGGTAATGGGAGTGCGTGGGAGCTGAAGTTTGTTAATCATTTTCAGCAGCTGTCTACTGAGGAGATGACACTAACCCCTACATTGAATGGACTTAACCTTCAGAGACTGACGTTGGAGGAGGATGGCTCTTTGAAAGGATGGGCCACGGAAGACGAGGTCAAGTTGGCAGTATTTACATTGCCTGGTGATAAGGCTCGAGGTCCAAATAGTTTCCCTCTGAGATTTTTGCAAAATTTTTGGAGTGTAGTGAAGATGGACTTGATAATGATAGTCAATGAGTTTGTTGAGAGGGGTGTGCTAAACAGAGCGATAAACTCTACCTTTGTGGTGGGTGAGACCTGGTTCTCGGGGTCGGGAAAGAATCCTCTCTCAGACAACGGAGGGGTCGCTCGCACGCGGACATGGGGGCGTGCACTGGTGTAGGGTGCACAAGTGCAAGGGCTCTTATGAGTGGATAGGTACCAACAACGAGAGAGATTTTTGACAGCGGGGGGCGCTTTGGGGCGCTCACCTCACCACTTGGGGTTCGAGGGATACGCCTAGGCGGTTAGCCCTCTTAGAACATTTAAGAAACCGTCCAACTGTCTGCCAGCGCGGTTTTGACAAGGACTCTTGTCAGGCTCGCAACATCTCTCAACTCTCTCTCTCTCTCTATCTCTCTCTCTTATTGGTGAATGGGATGGGATTCGACTGCCCCTCCTAGTGGCTGTCCTCTCGATGGGACTGGCCAGTAGAAGGATGTGAGGGAACCCGGGGGTCAGAGTTCATGGGTTCGTGTATGTGTCGCGGACACAGGGTGTTATGTGGGGCAGACGACGTGTAGAAGAAGAAAGGGAGAGGATATGTCCACACGTTCTGGGTCTCTAGGTGCCCACTCGCTCAAGGGTATTTTTTCTCTCTCCTCTCAGTGGGATTAGAAGTAAAAAACAAGTGTAATGCCTCTGTATTATCTCTGGGTAATGCACAATGATCCCTCCTCCCATCGAAAAGTTTTTTCTACAAGTGACTTATGCTTGCTTATATAAAGGATTTACTAAACAGGGGTGAATGCTAAAAAAACAAATCTTAATTGTAATTTAAGAAATTAGGAATAAATCTCGAAATTAAGCTCAATGACCAAATGTCCCTGAGATGTTTTTCATTAATGACGAGACCATCCCTGCATGGAGGTCATTCCGTCATGGTCAGATCTTGGAAGCTTTTTCTGTAGCTTGTGGTGATGGTTCAGATGATTTGTCTCAATATCTTCAATGTCCTTGCAATTCTGAGTATTTTGAAACCCTTTAATCGTGATGGGGTGGCCTTTTTTCCACAGGGTGTAAGTCTGACTAGATTCGTGAACTTTGTTCACTAATGCAGTTCGACTTGTGATGTTCTGACTCTTGGCTCTGCTTGCAAACGAGAGAGGAGACAGTCGCAGTCATTTCGCACCAAGTTTCGGCTGATTTGGTTATGATTTGCATTTTTGCTTAATTTGGGAGGTCATCAGAAAGAGGGATTCTGGCATCCGAGCGGATTTACTTCTTATGTGACCTGGGGACTTGCATTCATCGGACCTTGGATTGAATGCAAGAGTTACAATAGTTTGCAGCTCTTTCTGACGTGGTTGCATTGAACTCGTCCCTACGGTGATCCGATGCGTGGATGTTGAGCTGTGCTTCACTGGATTCGAGACTTCCTCTTCTGAAACCCTGGTTTTTCTGGTTTTGTGGGCACCTTCTTTTCAGGAGAAATTTGACTCTAGGTCGCGCCGCCACAGTGCATGCCTTAGGTCAAAATGACGAGGCTGGCGTGATCTAGAACATCTATGGATATGGGATTTTCTTGGTTCTAGCGGAAGGTGTCATGGGTCCTTGAAGCTGCCCACAAAACACGATGTTGCAGTCTCCATGCTTGGGAACTGGTTTGGTGAAGCCGTACCGCGTTAGTGTGAAACCCACTTGTTACGAGGCTGCATGGGTGTAGACCCCTTTCGAGTGGTCCGATTGAGCCCAAATTTGGTCCCCATGGGTTTTTCAACATTATGAATGCAATGGCGGTGGTCTGGTATAGTTTTGAAACCGCTAGCATAGGGCTACAGTTGTAAGGTCATTCCTTGGTGCGATGGCACCGTACCCAGGTCGTATGGCTCAAGGCTTTATTTTACGGCACAACTTTGACTTATAGGCACCTTGTGTACCCACAGGCCAGGCTGTTGCCGGTTCTCTCCTTGTTCATGTGGGAGGTGCAAGTACGTCAAAAATGACATACAACAGTGGCATTGATTCAAAAGAGTGGCTCTATATCAAGAACGTCAGATATTCGCCCAATCAGTCTATTAACTAGCATATTTAAGATTATTGCAAAATTACGAGCTGAAAGGTTGAAGAGAGTTCTAAATAAAGTTATTTTGGGCCCTCAATCAGCTTTTATTCAGGGACATATTATTATTGATGGGGTCCTGATTGCACAGAAATGCAGTCACTCTAGGAAACTTCAGGGGGAGCCATGCATTTTGCTTAAGCTGGATTTGGAGAAGGCCTATGAACGGGTAGATTGGGATTTATTGTTAGAAGTTTTAAAGTGCATGGGTCTTAGGAAGAGGTGGTGTCGTTGGATAGAGGCTCTGTTGAAAGTACTCATTTTTCGATTCTTGTGGAAGGGAGCCCAAAAGGATTCTTTAAAGCAACTAGGGGACTGAGACAGGGTGATCTGTTTTCTCCATTTTATTCACAATAATGGGCAAAGCCTATAGCCGATGTAATGCGAATGTAGTGAACATGAGTTGATTCAGGCCTTTAAAGTTTCTGCAGTCAGCAGATCTCACATCTACAGTATGTGGATGACACTCTAATACTTTGTAATACATCAGTGGATTAGATTTTAAATAGCAGAAAAGTGCTTTTATGTTGTGAAGTGGGGTTGGGGTTGAAGGTCAACTTTCCGAAGGCATCGATTACAAGTGTGGCATGTGAGTGTGATATTGTACATCGGCTAGCTAGTATTTTGGGGTGTAGAGTTCAAACTTTTCATGTGAGATACTTGGGATTACCTATTTTTTATTGCAGGTTACCAAAGTCGGTGTGGGATCCTGTAATGGAGAGGATGCATTCGACACTTAACCTATGGAAGTCAAATAACCTATCACTTGAGGGTAAGACGACACTCAATGGGACTTTTGATGCTAACTTTGGTGTAGAAGGCTATTAAGAAGTTGATGAGATTTTTTCTATGGGATCAAGGGAATTTGGAAAGAAGTACCATTTGGTAAGTTGGGATAGAGTGTGCACTCTAGTATTTGAAGGGGGTCTGGGTGTAAGGAGAATTAAATATATTAATCAAGTACCATTGGCCAAATAGTGATGGAGATCGATGGATGGAGAATATGCGCTATGGAAAGAGGTAATCAGGTTCAAATATGGTGATTATAGGTTTAATTTGTGGTTGGGAAGTAGTCGGAATGCATGGTTATAATCGAGGATATGGAAATGAGTGATCATAAATAGAACTTTCATGATTGGGGGTCTAGATGGGAGGGGGGATTGCTTAAAAACCCTGTTCTGGTGTGGGAAGTGGATGGGGGATGCACCACTGAGGTATTGCTCCTCATTGATCTTTAATGCAACTGCTAACCGTTTGGCTAAAGTAAGTGATTTGTATTGTAGGGAAGGGGAGGTGTGGAATATCATTTGTGTTTATAATAGGGTTAGCAATGATTTTATCCAACAAATGTCTGAGTTGCTTCAAATACTGAAAATATTAAATTGTATCAAGGATTCCATGATGAGATGGTGTGGGAGGCTAAGACGAATGGGATCTTTTCTGTGAAAACAACATATAATTTGTTGTTCCATGATAGGATAAAGTCGAATCGGAATTCATTACGTAGAATTTGGGAGTGGCTAGTTCCAATTAAAGTCAAGGTTTTTCTTTGGGTGTTGTCTCAAGGAAAATATTTGATTGTAGACAAGCTTATTAAGAGAGGTAGCATCATAACAAATGTTTGTATAATGTATAAACAAAATGATAAAAGTGGTGATCACCTCTTCTTATATTGTCCATTCACCCATGATATATGGTGTTGGTTCTTTGATAAGCTCTGTGTTGCTGGCCCTCTACCTATGAGTCATACTAACATCATAGATCATGTGTCTTTTGACAGACTTCCTAAGGTAGGTCTGTTGATTTCTCAAATAGGAAGGGCTGCGGTACTCTGGGATATTTGGTTGGAGAGAAATAGACAAGTTTTTAAGGGATCTGTAATGGAGGGTGACTCAAGAATATAATACAACATATATTATGGAGTTGGTTTTCTATTACCAAGGAAAGATTTGGGATGTCTAAGGTGGATATGGAGATTAATGTTAGGAGTTTGATGTTACAGACGGCGGTTAAGGTGCGACATAAAGGGCGATGGATAGTGCCTGTATTGGGTAGCCTTAAGCTAAACTGTGACAGTAGCTCGGTAGGGAATCCAGGACCAACAGGAGTTGGGGGTGTGTTGCGGAACCATCTTGGTGTATGTATTTTTTGTTTTGTAGGTCCATGTGGTGTCAAGATTTGAAAATCTTTAAAGAGCGGGGGTTGCAAGAATGTTGTATAGTTGAATGTGATTCTTTGAATGTGGTGAATTGGTATAAATCACATTGGAAGCTGAGATCAACATGGCTAGAGACTATGAATCTGAGTCGAGATATGTCAATCACCTTCCAACACGTTTAGCGAGATAGTTGATGCCTTAGCCATGAGAGGAGGTGGGATGCAAGAGCTGCTTATTTCGGATTCTATTTTTATTTGATCTCTATGTAATATTCTTTGATTAATAAAATTACGGAACATTGTCAAAAAAAAACACCCTCACTTGGTTCTAGTTCATTCACAGTTACTTTAAAGAGACCTCACTTCGCCAACTATAAGATTCTCGAATCAACATGGAAACCATTTTACCATTCCTCCTAAGAGTCAGCTTAGTCACTTCGATTTGCCTATGGCTGCGTCTGAGTAGCCCCGAGTTGTGTGTACACCTCAGCGCATAGAAAAAATAAATAAATAAAATATTTTAAAAATATTGCAAAAATATATAAATATGTATAGTTTTTTTTATGGGAAAAGATAGAATGAAACCATTTACCTTTGATACAAGGTGGTCACATAAATCTTGATCATTGGATGTGAAATTGGGTGGATGCAATTATTCCATTAACTAAGCTCAAATTTCAAAAGACATTTTCTTGAACTTTGTGACACATCCAGGCCATCAAATTTCACATCAAATGATTGTAAGGAATTGTGACCACCTTGTATCAAAGATAAATGATTTCAATATCTACAATCCCTTTTTTTTATAAGATTTTGGATGTTTTTGAAAATATCAATTGTTTCATGTGGGCTGGACCACATTTGTACAATATGTGGTCCAGAGGCATGACATATCCATCTTAATGATGGATGCAAATAGGTGATCCATCTAAAAATAATTGTAATTAAGGGTCCAAATTTTTTCTTAATATATTTCTTATTTCTAGTTTTCAAAATTTATTTATTTATTCATATTCATGATCTCCATGTTAAATATTATATATTCTATAAAAATTAGGATGAAATTATATTTAAAAAATAAATTTATTGCCAAGCCCGCATTTGCACATGTGCGGCTTGGTCGCATGCTAACCGTGTCCTTTTGGAAATGATTGGTGAGTGTTTTTTCTTTCTCTGGAATTTTTTAAATCTCATCATCTAAAATCAACTAGCTTTATATAGTGTTATGTTTTCTTGAAATTTCATCATCTAAAATCAACTAGCTTTATAGTGTTATGTTTTCTTGAAATTTCCTGAGAGTTCTTTATGTAGAAACAAAAAACAATCCATGAAAACAACAAAAAAGAAACAAATATAAAAGAAAGAGACAACCAACCATAACGCAAAGATATACGTGGTTCGGCAACGTGCCTACGTCCACGAGAGATGAGAACTTCTTTACTAGTAATGGAGAATAGGGTTACAATAGCTCTCTTCCTCACGCCTCTTTGTTCTCTCTAATTACAAAGAAATATGTATTTTTCCCTTAACCCTATAAAACCCCCCATCGCAATAATATATATTAAATCCTAGATAGATGGTACAAATTATCAAAATACCCCAAGTACAGATATATATCGAATCCCAGATATATCGAATTCCCATGTACGGATATACGGCCTTCGGCCCTCTAGAGTCGTCCTTTTGACTCTACCTTGACAGATCTATTTCCTCATAGATAATACATCAATCCTTAACACTTTTGCCATGCATAGGACTTTAGCAAATCCATACAAACTCACCCGAATCAATCAGCTCGGCCAAGGGCCGAGTACCTTGGCTAAGTCAAGGATTTAAAGACGTTCTAAAAGCTTTGCCCAGAGCAATTTTAGACTCAGAGCTCACGGGGGTTGGCTCAACACTTGAACTACCTTGGCTTGAAGAATAAGGGGTAAAATAATTGCTTAAATGCAGTGTTTCAAAAAGCGCTTGTCGGCACCTAGGAGGCCGTGGGGGTCCAGGCCGCTCAGCGCCTAGGCGGGCGCCTAAAACATAGGCAGCCTAGTAGACAGCAAAATGGTAGAATTTTTATGATGTTATCCACAACTATATCTTAAATATAATAGTATAACTATCAAATATAATAATATAACTATATAACACATAATCCATCATATCCATATTTGATATTTCTATGAATGAGGAAAATTTTGATAGTCCATAATCCATATTTTCATACAATGCTAAAACCATACAAGCATACACTTCTACACACAAGAATTAGATAGTAGAATCTAAAAACTAAAAATACAAAAAAATATATATATACAGAAGTTAAAAAAATATACAGTCTAGACTCAATAAGCAACAATCTCAACACCAAGGTCCAAGAATCAAGCGTTTTCAACTCTTCATTCTTCAATCATCATCATCATCATCAGAAGGAGTAGGGTAAGCCTCATCATATGCATCAGATTCGAGGCCATCACCATCAAGTCATCTCCTTTTTCAACATGATGCTCTTCCTGCTATGTTTCTTTTGAATCTGGCTCTTCTTCCTCTTCTTCTACCTCCCTCCTACTCTATGCAGAAGAGGCCTTAGGAGTATTGGTTGCTCTACCATTTTATATCTTTTTGTGATTCCTTGAACTCAAATATTGTATAATCTCTTCCCTGGTAGCCTCAGTAATATTTTTACATGGGACAACATCCCCCTTAATATCGGTAAATTGTTTTTTGAACCGGTAAATACCCTTATTAGTATCATTTCTAAAATAATTACATTTAATATGATTTTTGTCATTCGGATTCGAGTTATGACCATACTTCCAACTTTGATCGCTACTATTAGAAGAACCTGGAGAAGATATTTCCATAGAACAAGGCTCAATTTCATCCTTTTCTGTTTCTACTAAATTCAAATATTGTCTAATCCCATCCCGAATGGCTTCAAGAATCTTTTTACAAAAAGCAATATTCCCTTTAATACCGACAAGGTTTTTCTTGAATCGGTTAATACCTCCATTGGTATCTTTTTCACAAAAATTGCCCTTATATAATTTTTATCATTTGGTTTCGGGTTATAATTATACTTCCAACTCAGATCACTTCTTCTAGCAGAATAAAAAATAGACATATCCAAATGACAAGGATTTTGTTTCTGTTTTTCTTTTACTAAACTCATATATTGGTTAATATCCTCTCTGATAGCTTCAGGAATATTTTTACAAGGAGCAGCATTCCCCTTAATACCGACAAGATGATTTTTAAACCAGTTTATACCCTTTTTTGTATTTTTTTCACAATAGTTGCATTTTATGCAATTTTTGTCATTTAGATTTAGGTTATATCCATATTTCCAACCCGGATCTCTACTTCGACTACATCCTGAAGAAGACATCTCAAAATAAAGCAAGCAGTCTAAAAAATACAGTTTTGCATTTATTTGATTATTCGAACTCCAAACTTCCACCTCTGAGATGTTTTATGGTGCTAAAATATTCAAAAACACCCTCTAATAGGTTTAAAAAACTTAAAAATTAAATCTAATATTGATGGGTGATGTTTGGATCCATTTTCTATAACTTAGAGTAACACTTTGATCCAAAGAAAATCACAAAATCTAGTTTTTTTGAGGTTTCTCTCTCTCTCTCTCTCTCTCTCTCTCTCTCCCTAAAATGGATTATTGTGGGTTTAGGTTTCAAATGAACTTAAAACCCACTTTTAAAAGCATTTTTTAAAAAAAATACCCAAAAGAACCCTAAAGAAATCAATTTCCGCCTGTGGACGAGGGGCAAGCCCTAAGCGGCCACCACCTAGGGATCACCCGCGGGCGATGCGCTCAGGCCTTCTGGACCACCTAAGCGCTGAACGGTCCGCTTTGTGAATTACTGGTTAAACGCGTGTAGGGAAACCTGCAAGTGAAAGGTTGGCAAGACTTCATAGTTGTCAAGATACTGCAAAGTCCCAAAACTAAGTTTGTAGATTCAAAGCATGACGTCTTTAGTGATATTCCAAATAACATCAGACATATTACAAACCAGTTACAATGCCTTGGCATTTAGGAAGAGGAACATGATGGTTTTAGTGAAGAAGAAATTCAGATGAGAAATGACTTAAAACTCAATCTAGATGAGTGGTTGAGAAAAGATGAATTGTTTTGGTTTCAAAGATCTATATCCAAGTTGATAAAGGAAGGACATAAATAAAAAGTACTTCTATATAATAGCTAATTCTTAAAGATGTAATAGCCTACAAGGGGTACATGTGAATACCTAAATGGTGATGCTAGAGTGGACCTTGGAATTGATATCATAAATCATTTTAAAGGAGCCTTTTAATGTACACTTAAGTAAAAATTCTCAGGGTGTCTTTCTGAAAAACTGAATGAAAGGCAGACCTCAAAGTCCCATCTGCGCTAGAAGAGATCAAGACAGTTATTTTGCACTCCCATGGGATGAAGTACCTGATCTCGGTTGATAGCCAATAGCATTTTAATTCTTTTTTGGATATTGTTCAAAATGACTTTGTTACAATCTTCGAAGAATTTCATCAACGGAGTAAAATAAATAAAGCAGTTAATTCCACTTTTATAGTTTGGTTCCTATAAGCAGAACATAAATCCTTACTTGACATTAGACCCATTAGCCTCTTGATGAGTCTGTCTAAAATATTAGCCGAGTCCTTACTTAGAGACTCAAAGCTAGCCTTTAAGAACTAATCTCAAGACCTCAATCAGCCTTTGTCAAGGACCGACAAACCACAGACAACATTTTCATGGCTCATCTGTGTATACAATCTAGAATGATAGCAGGCAAACTGTGAGTTATGCGTAAACTGGAATTTGAGAAGACCTCTTACACAATAGAATGAGAATACTTCTTGAGATTAAGAGATGCATGGGCTTTGGGAATACGAGGAGGAATTGAACTAAGGGATGTTTGACAAATACACAATGGGATATTAGGCAAGGAGATCTACTCTACCTTTCTTATTCGCCTTGGTGGTAGAGTCCTTCAATTTGATATTTCAATCGGTGAATGAAAAAGGGTTGCTCAATGGTTTTGAGACATCTTCTAGAGGATCAACTATATTACACTTACAGTATGCTGATAATACATTGGTATTCTAAAAATTCCTCATTAATTCAAAAAATTTATGGTTGTTTCTTAAATGTTATAAAGTTGCTTTGGGAAAAAATATCAACCTGAAAAAGAAAGCTAATGGGAGTAAGTTCTGACAATGAGGAGATTTCTTCCTCTGCAAAGTGATTTGGCTGTTACACAAATACCCTTCCATCCAAATATATATGGATGCCTTTGCTAGAAAAGAAACCTCCTAGAGTTATTTGGGAGCTAGTAATAGATAGATTTCATATCAAACTGGGCTCATGGAATAAAAGGTATTTTCACCATTTGCAGGAAGAATTACCCTGGCTAAAGCTACCTTACCAAATCTGCCAATGTATTACTTCTCTTATGTTGGGCACACCTTATATGGTAATCAAGAAGCTAGAGCAAATGATGAGGAATTTTTTCTAGAGTAGATAAGAGAAGAAGAATGAATTGCACATAATAGCCTAGAACTCAATTTGTTCCCCAAAAGCCGAGGAGTTATTCACGAAATGGTGGCCTGGCCATTAGAAGCCTTAAGTGAGGCGCTATTGACGAAATGTTGGTAGAGGTATGCAGGGGATTATCCATTTTGGTGGAAATCAGTAATCCTGAACAAATATGCTACAAAGGGAAATGACATCCTACTGAAGTAATTAGCAGCTAGAAAGACCCCGCATTTGCGGAGGGAGGCATCTTCTCGACAAAGCCCTTGTTTACATAATACAACAGAATGAAAGTAGGAGTTGGTGGAAAGACCTGGTTCTGGTCAAGTAAATGGTCTGGTAATGTGTGTATTGTGTACAAATGATACAGAAACCAATGCACGCACCTTGTATATTGTCAATTCATATATCCCCTTTGGACCTCGCTGTTTAACTCGCTTGATTTCTGGTGGGTCACTCCTTGCTCAATAAAAAAGCTCGTACTCCATCAAAGGTGGGGATCACTCTGTAGAGAATAGCTATGACAAACTGCCATTTGTGGAGTGAGGAAAGAAAGAAACAACAGAGCATTTGAAGGAAAAAGCTGAGATTAAGGATCCCTCCAATGGCAAATTTTCGGGTAGATCAATGGGGATTACAAGCCCTTACCTGCTTTGGAAAGAGTCAATTTTTTGAAACTGTTAGTGAAAATAGAGGACGTGACCTTTATACATGACTCAGGTCTTATTACCACCACAACCACAGCCCCATTCTTAGCTTATGACAACGTCTTGCGCAATGAAAAGAAGATAACATAAAAGGGCACCGAAAGGAAGACAGTAATTAATACAAGCTGCCCATTAAAGATTAAGAAACCCATGAAACCAAGTAAGCCATAACCACCAACCGGAGGGTGGTTAAAGCTTAATTTTGATGCCAATGTTTAAGGAAATCAAGTCTAAATAAGTGGAATTCTCAGGGACGATTATAAAAACACCCTTATCCTTTCAAGCCCTTGCGTCTCCTGCACGGATATTGAAGTGGAACTCTTGGCTCTTAAAAAAGGGGTTTTGTGCCTCTCCTAGTCACAATCGAGTGATTATTGAAAGAGATTCCTTAAATACAATGAGGACTTCGAGGAGAAGGTAAAGGCTCAAGTAGAATAGATCATATGGCGGGTGCTGCTGGAAGTTGTGCAAGTTTTTCTTCCTTTCACCTTTCAGATTTCATTTGGTTGTATTTCGAGTTTTTCCTTTTTGTTTCTCTTCGTTCTTTATTTTTGTCCAAACCGTACATTCACCTCGCTGTGCAGATTTTGATAATAAAATTTCACCATCAACACTCAAAAGATAAAAATCAACAAAATGAGATTAAAAGGACCCATGACCATTCTTTTTAATTGCATCGGACCAACCATCAAGATCTGTTTTAAATCAAGAGGTCCAAAAGAAATGACTCAATCACTCATATTGGATGTCCATAAAAGTATGAGGTGTCATATCCAAAATCCCTTTGCAATAACGTTTAGAAAGGAAGCCTCTGCGGCATTTTGTAATGCTCCTTAATAAGCAGAGAACAGTAAACAAAAAGAGCAGCGCAAGAATCAAGAACAAGAACACTTTTAAACAACATTCTCTCAGCAGTTTCACTCCTCTTAGCAGCTCCAAAAGCAAACACCTACTTGAGATATGTAGAAGAAACCCATAGGAACACATAGCTGATCAGAGAGGTGCTAACTTCTAAGCTTCTTGGACCCCGAAGCAAAGGTGGAACCACAGATACCATTAGGAAGGTACCCAACAGCCATGAACCAAAGAAAACTGCCAATCTGCAAAGCCCAACAGCCAGATGATCTTAATATCTATACCCATAATAAACACAGTTAACAGATTAAAGTAACTCATAATAAATTCAAGAGACTGAACCATAAGAAAAAACCCTATAAAATGCAAATTCAATGTGTGGAATAAGTTTGCAAGCATACCCATATAAGAAAGCCCTGATTCGATTTTTGAGCCTTGAGTATATGAAATACATAGATGCCATTAGAGAAATGGCCACTTGAAGTGTAGGACCTTCCTCTGTTGGGAAAAGAACGGTTAAGACCCCAAGCACTAGAAAAGCTGCAGCAGTCTTGATTATGAACTCATCCGAGGGAGCTTCAAACCGGCTCACAATAGCCTTGATTACCTTCGATTGACTCACTTCCCTAAACTTTTTCTTAACATTTATCTTTGGGTTTTTTCTTTCATAGAACTTCTGCATGATTATCTTGTCATGTGCTGACTCTATTGCATCAATACTTGGTTTATGGCCTGCATATTTGTTTATGAGGAAGTTGCGTGCAGCTTGGATCTCTTCTTCAGAAGCCTCTCTGCTGATCCCAAGTCTCTTGTATGGATCTCTGATGTTTATTCTTGGAAAGACAGCTGAAAAGGAGTTTAATCAGAATGTTTCTACCAAAGTGGAGAGATCAGAGTACAAAATAAAAGCGCAATAAGCTACAAAAATTTCAATAATGAAATTCGAAACACTGATACATAAATTTTAAGGTCTATCTCAGTCCCCATTTTTTTTGGAAGAAGTTAACAGTTGTATTAAAGGAGAAGGATAGTACAAATATGAGTCTCCGAAATGTGGAGACTATACACAGACAAAAATGGCAACCCTCTTCGAGGAAGCTCTATACTGAACTTAAAAAAAAGGTGAAAAACATAGAGGAGAGATTCGCAATGGTGGACTGAGCTTGCAAGAAAATCCGTCACTGACATTTGTGGCACCCGTCTTGGCGAGAATGTCTGCTAGGGAATTGCTTTCTCGCCAAATATGAACCCATGCAACCGTGATGTCCCTGCAGAAGTGATTAATCTCTTCAAAGATGGAAGTCAGAGTCGATGGACAAGGGGATGAGCCCAAGGCCCAGGTGATGACATTCCTTGAGTCGCCTTCGACCAGCAGATTGGAGCCCCATGAAGGATTGAATCGTTTTAGTCCTTCTAGAAGAGCGAGGGCTTCAGCAGTTTGAGAATCTGAATGGCCTATACGTCGAGAGAAGGAGGCTAAGACTGAGCCTACGTGATTCCTGAATAGACCACCTATGCCGGCTGGGGTTGCCTAGGGAGCAACCATCAAACTTCAGTTTGATCCAATCAAATTCCGGTGGACACCATAGAGAAGCACGAGGGATACAATGCCCGTTGAGGTTGAGCATGGTCACCCAGTCCAAGTGGAATGTCGAGAGAGGGAACTCTTTGAAGCTCTTGTGATTTGAAGCCCAAAAAACCGGAGGACTTGATCTTATTGAATAAGACTGATGGAGATGAACTTTCTCCGCGAAAAATGTGTTGATTGCGTTCAATCCATGCGGTCCTAAGAAGGGTAGCAACTGCCGCTTTCCAAAGTAAGATACCAGAATTGGGCCATGGAAAGCGAGATAGTAAGGAACATGGTTGAGATATGGAGATGGGGGTAACCCATTGCCACTGAAATAACTGAAGAAGGGATCCCCACTGTTGGAAAGCGTTGGGACAATGGATGAACAAATGGGCATTGGTCTCTTCGGCAGCCTTACACACGACGCAGCGGTTTGGTATTGGCATTCCCCTTCGCTGAAGTTGGTCTACTGAGTACTCTCTCAGCCAAGGCCAGCCAGTTAAAGAACTTAATTTTTGGATGCTGTCTCTACATGAAGGGGAAGAAAAGAAGAACGACGACAGGAGGAGAGGTCAAGTAACTCTTGGAATTCTTCGTCAGATGGGGGGCTTCTGAAGTTTGGACTCCATGTTCTGGTCAACCCTAGGACTGGTCACACGGTCCTCGAAGGTGGATTGGCAATCAAGGACTAAAAGGAAAAGTGATGGGAATTGGTCCTTGAGGGTGGTTTGGCCCAACCACAGGTCATGTCTGAAGCTTACTTGAGAGCCCCTTCTGGGGTGAAGTCCGGTGTGGCTTTTGAAGAGATGGAGAATCGCGAGGATAGATTTCCAAATTCCTGAGAATCGAGAGGATAGTACCATCTTCCATAGGTGGTTATCTTGAGTTGCAAACCACCTCCACCACTTTCCGAGCAACGCTAGATTAACGAATTTAAGTTAACGAATGCCAAGACCACCTTGAGAGCGAGGGAGACAGAATTTATCCCAGGAAATGAGGTGATATATTTGTGCTTATCCTCTTCACCGGCCCACAAGAATTTTCACATAAGTTTTTCAAGTGGGGCTCTTACCAAGGCCAGCATTAGAAAAAAAGACATCTGGTATAAAGGCACATTGGATAGGGTTGCCTTTATCTAAATGGTTCTCCCACCCGGGGTGAGGAACCGACCCTTCCAAGTGGCTAGTTTTCGATAAAATTTGTCTATCAGATGAGCCCACTCGTTGAGCTTGGGCTTCCCAATAGAAAGGGGAAGTCCGACGTAAGTACCTGGGAGCTTGTTGGCCAAACAGCCCCATCTCTCGGCCAACTCCTGGGTGATGTGATAGTCGAGGGCTACCCCCATCATCTTGGTCTTATCCATATTCACCCTAAATCCAGTTGCACACTCAAAACATTTAAGAAACGGTAGAAGGGTATCGACTTCCCAGGCATCAGCCTTGCAGAAGACGAGGGTGTCATCTGCGTATTGAAGATGGGAGATGGTAAGTCCTTGGGATCCGATGGTAAATCCTTGTAGCCACCCAACTTGCACTAGGCGGTAAGTAGAACAGGTGAATACTCCTGCCATAATGGCGAATAGGAAGGGGAAAGGAGGTCTCCCTGGCACAAACCTCTAGAAGAGGGAAAGTAGTCCTTGGGGGATCCGTTGATGAGGAAGGAGAAGTGGGGATTGGAAGTACGTGCATCCACTCGCGTCATCGTGGACGAAAACCCATACGTGCATCCACTTGTGCCATCGTGGACCAAAGCCCATACGTGCAAGAGTTTCAAGAATGATTAAACGATATACATGGTCGTAAGCCCTCTCCCAATCAAGCTTGATGACCAAGCCCGGAAGTGTGGAAGGATGCCTCGAGTGGATGCACTCATGGGCGACTAAGGCACTGTGGTCTATTTGGTGATCCCTGACAAAGGCCCCATACTAGGCCTAACACTTCTTTGAGGCGAGAGGCTAACACTTCTGCGAGGAACTTGTATGTGTTGTTGATGAGGCTAATGGACCGGAAATCTTTAAGTTCCTCAACCCCCCCCCCAGTTTGGGACCGAAGCAATGAAAGTAGCATTGAGAGTCTTGTGGAGCACCCCTCTGTCATAGAATTCAGTAAAGCAGTCCAGAAAATCTGCCTTTAAGGAGGGCGAAAAGGACTTGAAGAAGGCAATGGGATATCCATCTAGGCCTGGGGCCCGGTCTTGACTGAGATTGTGAATTGCCCTTAGAATCAACTTCCTCTGAGAATGGTCATTCAGTCCAAACTGCCTTCTTGTGGGGGAGGGAGAGGAAGGATAGGTCCCCCAAAGTGGGTTTGGGGCCGGAAGGGGCTATGAAAAGGTTCGTGAAGAATTCGATAATTGCTCCTTCCACCTTAGAAGCCTGTTCTAAATAGCTGTCTTCGATTTTGATGTGAGCTATTGAGTTATCTCGCCTCCTACAGTTGGATATCCTTTGAAAAAAGGAGGTATTAAGATCCCCGAACTTGAGCCACCTAACTCGAGATCGTTGATACCAGTAAATCTCCTCTTGCTTTAGGATGGTTTGGTAATCGATCTTGAGTAGTGCCCTGGTTTGCCTCTCCAGTCTCCACATCAGTAAGTGGACAAAGCTTTTCGAGTGAGTCCCATCCCTGGATGGCATGTAAAATATCACTTTTTCGGGAATGGAAATTGCCCAGATGTTGCTTCCTCCATTTGGTAATTGTGTTTTTGAGCAACTGGAATTTTTCTTTGAAGCCTAAAACTGCCTCTCCCCAAGACTTGGGAAGTAAAAGAGTTCCACCAGAGAGGGACAAGATGGAGAAAGGTTGCCTCTTCGAGCCATAACCGCTTAAACTGAAACAGTTTTGGCCACGCACTATGGAAGTGGTGTCGAGAAGTATGGGGCAATGGTCTAAGGTGGGCTTAGGTAAGGCAAAGGCATGGGAGCCGAGGAAAGTGGCATCCCTATCAGAGCTGAAGAGAATCCAGTCGAGTTTAGAGAGAGTTAGGGAAGGGGAGTGGTTGGACAAAGTGTAACGAGCCCCTTTAAGCGGAATATCAATCAAGCTGTGGAGAGAGATGAAGTCAGAAAACTAAGACATGGCTGCAGTTACTCTGGAAAGAGAATTTCTTTAAACGAACATCGTGTAATATTGAAATTTCCTCCAAGATACCATGTAGGTGAAGGGAGAGATGCGATAGCATCTAGTTCGGTCCAAAAGGTATACCTTAGACCGTCTGAATTTGAGCCATAGATAGTTGAAAACTTGAAAACCAGGTCATCCGATACTCATGACAAAAGAACCATCATCGAGAAGGTAGCTTCGAGAGAGTAGGAGAGAGAGAAGAAAGCAGGATCACAAATGATCCAAATTCCACGAAACGCCCCTGTTGCTGGTCTAGCCACCTATTCACATCGTCTTCTTCCCCAAAATAACGGCCAATGCTATCGCGCATCGCATTGCGCTTAACCGGGAGCCCGAGGCCTGAGACGTTCCAACAAAGAATTAGCATGGGCAAACAGGGAGAGTTGAAGGGAGGCTTCCACCGAGGCTTGGGATCCCAGTTTGCTTTGAAATGGGTAAGGAAGGGATGGCCGGTGATAGTTAATGCCTCATGCGAGATTCGAGATTTCTCTTAATCCTCTTTTTTTAGTCTTTCGGTTAGAGTTAACTTCCGATTTCAAAAAGGCTTGGAGAGCCTCTTGAAGTCCATTGAATTGGAGACCCATGACTCTAAGGACCTAGGATACGTTCCCATGTGCTTGATCGCAAGCATCGATGAAAGCTAAATTCACCGAGGTCAGAGAAAGCGATGATTCAATGGATCGAATGGATTGAAAGGGAGGCCGAGGCAAATATGGAAGGGGGGGGGCGCAGACTGAGAGGATGCTGGGTCAAGGTAAGAAGGGGGAAGATATTGAGGGGGGAACAGTGGCAGTAGACGAGGTAGAGGGGGGCCCAGTAAAGAAATAGGGGGTAGGAGGGAAAAAGAGGGAGGAGATGAAGGGTTGAGGGGGCAGGCACGAGAAGATGGGGGCTGGGTTGATAGGGGAGGGAGAGAGGAAGGATGAGGGGTACGAGAGAGTCCACGTGGAGGGAGGTGGATCACAGGGGGGAGAGGGTGGGTGGGAGAGTAGGATGGGGGGAGGAGCGGGAGGGGGCTGAGGTTGAAGGGGAAGTGGAGCAAGGATGGTTATCTTGGGGGGGAGAAGGGGGGTTAAGCGAGGCAATAGAGGGAGGGGATGAGTAAAGAGGAGAAAGGGGGGGTGGATGACAGACCGGGGATGAGATACCCGAACGATCGGACGATGTAGGGGATCATGACGAGGGGTGTCGAAAGGTGTACCGAAGCAGTCTTCGAGGTCTTCGGAGGCATTTGTTGACTAGGTAAGGGGCAACTGGTGGTTGGCTACAGCAGGGTTGAGGACCGAGGCAATGGTGAGAACATCTAGTTGGTGGGGCTGAGGAGTGGGATGGTTAGAGTCTTGTGGGGCGAGGGGGGCTCAAGAAAATGGGGTAAGAGAGTTAGAAAGAAGGGAGAGGGTTAGACGAGAAGATAGGAGGGACGAAGAAATGGAAGGGGGAAGAGGAGAACTAGAAGGAGATGGACGTACCAGGAACTGGACTAAGACAAAGGGAAGGGTGCTCAAGGAAGGGTCAACGGCGAGCAGGTGACCGTTGGATGAAGTGGGCCGAGAGTTGGAAACAGATAGCCAGGGAGGGAGACCCAGGGAGGACTTGCCAGCTGAAGAGGTAGAGGAAGTACGAGGTGGGTTGGTGGCCGGTGTAGGACGAAGATGAAGCAACGTCGCGCGAGGATGAGGAAGGGATCAGGTGGGAAGTCTAGGAGAGGGATGGGAGATAGGAGAGAGAGAAATACGGTCAGTCACGTGGAGAGAAGGCGGCTGAAGGTCAGAAGGGACAGGAAATGTGTCGGCATCACATTACGGGTTGAAGGTGGTTGACATGTTGCATGCAAGGAGAAGGGAGATGGTATAGCTGTTAGGTGGGTAAAAAGGTGGGACACATGGATTGAGAGAAGTGGCAGACTGACTGGGATAGCGATCAAGAGAGTTAGCCCTCCGATGTAGAGATGGACGGCTTCAGTGGGGATGTGGGCTGTGGTTGTTGCATTTCCGGGCTACAGTGGTCTGCTTGTTTTGGTCAGTAGGAGGTTGGGGTCCATGGTCCTGCACCTGGACATGGCGGGGGAGGAGGTGAGGCAAATTGCCATGCTAACCGAACCCCGAAGAAACTGCCTTCCACCTCAAGCCAACGAGAAGAAGGTTTGAGAACCTCTACCAATAGTTAAATTGAACCCATAGGGGGGAATTCCACTAACTTCCAGTGAATGGATACTAGGGAGCCACAAGCTCCTAAAATGGAGCGGAACGTTTCAGGGGTCCAAGCATGGAGTGGGATGTCGAAAGTTCTAAGCCATACTCTTTGGGCCTTAAATGATACTAGCTCTTGAGACCAGGGGGAAAGGGAGAGGGTCGCTCCACAGAAGACCGGAAACGCTATGTTCGAGGCTGAAATGACTCTCTGAGTAGAGGGAAAGAAGAAGAGAACACGGCCATTAGTAAGCTTTCGGCAGCATAGGTCTGGTTCTCCCCAAACCTTCCGTCCCCACCTTTCGATACCGCGGTCATCATTACGATGGGGGTAGAAGAAGCCCACCAAAGCCGAGTAGAGTTTGGCTTTAAGTGTATAGTATCTAAACGGCTATGGATAAGGCAACTTCTTGGCAAAGGGGGAATGGAGGAGGGGTGGGGAGGGGCTTGGAGGGACAGGTTGTTATTAATAGGATTTGGCGAAGGACGAGTGAGGGGGTGCTGCTGGGGAGGCACGAAGGGGCACGAGGATGGAGTAGCAGCGGTGGGTGTAGGCTGTGTAGAGGGGAGGGAGGAAGATGCGGTGGAGCCTTGAGATGGATCCCATGCAATTCAGTCCCAATTTTTTGTCTATTTCTGAGTCCTAATTCCAAATAACTTAGGAGCTGATTGCAAAACTTTGCCAGTCCCTCTAGTTAGCATTAAGTGTCTCATACCATGCATATTTGATATTATTTTGGACCAAAATGTTCTTTTTGTTCTCTGCAAAGCTACTCCAGATGTACACTATCCAATGAGAAGCAAAATCAGCACAAATTGATGCATCAACTATGCATGCCAATGAACCTAGAATAACACATGAAATGGCAAAAATAATATATAAATGCATCAACAATCAGGCAGAGAAATACTTTCAAGTCTACAAGCATCAAGTTGAGATGCATCAATACAAGACCATAATCAGAATAGGCATCGCATTCATGTCTGCATACCCAAGCAGGATCTCTGAGCATTATATGTTGTAAAGCATCACAAGTATGAAATGATTTTGTAGGAGGGGCCAAGCATGACTTTTAAACTCCCTCTAATGTAAGAGCCACTCTAAGTAATCTTATCTCTAACAACCTTTTGTGGATCTTTACACAAAAACTGATTCGGCAACAAAATACCTCCATCAAGCAAGTATTTTTTTTCTCTGAAATAGACCGCGGATAGCAGAATGTGCATCCATGATTTTTATCTAGCATGAATTATTGCACATCTAAACTGATACTTATCTAACCACACAAAAGTCCAAGCATCCCAATATAGATCAATATGGACGAATTGCCGCTGTTCCAAGCATTCCCTTTCTGGTTTGCAGTGAAAACTCTAAGGCATACAGCTTGAGGTGAGCCTTATTTTGCTTTTCCTTCCCATTATTGAAACAACCCCCACCCCCCCACCCCACCCCCAAAAAAAACCAAACACAAAACACCACAAAAAAAAGGCAAGATCTTTCTCAATTAAACACTACTTCAAATAACTAGGTAAAGAAAACTTAGTTTGATGGCATACTTATAACGCCAGGGCAATCCCCATTTCCCATTGTACCTACTCATATGATCATAGTTTGTCAAGCATTTCATGGACAAGAACATAGTACCTCAACAAACATAATGTAAAACATCATTACTACAGCACAAAACCATTTTAGACTAGCCATAAGACAATCAACATGTAGCTTCCATTTTTTGATGGGAAAGCTTTACATGCGATGCCAATCACATGTAAATCATATGTGAACCCTGTTTGTAGCCATCCGATCTAAATGGATGGCTAAAATTGTTTCTTTTATGATTTCACATCAAATACTGGTTGATTTTTTAATTTTCTACAAAACATTTTTGAGTGAAATTTGGAGCGTGACCTCACCTCATTGGGGCACACCTGGCAAAAAATAAAAAAATATTTCCAATTAAAATAAATCACCAAAAAGCCCCTGTAAATTCCAAGGGTATTCTGGTCATTTTTCCTAGACAGAAATATTTTTTATTTTTTTTTATCATGTCCGCCCCTGTTAGGTGTGCCTAGACCCCAAATTTCAGTGCAAAATTATTCATAAAATAAAAAAGTAAAATACTCTGAGCTGTAGGATCAAGATCTAGGGCTCAAGTGTTAACTTGTGACAGATCGGACAGCTGAGAACATGTCACATATACTTTATATTACAGGTGGCGCCACATGTAAGCGTTCCGTTTCTTGAAATATATAACTAGTCCAAGTAAATAAAGCTATACTTTGTGCATTTACCTGCTGAATCACCTGCCATATTACCAAAGGAAGCATCCATTGCACTTCTAATGCTGAATTTTTCCTGGACATGTTGTTTAGATGTGAAGCCCTTCCAACATAGCCTGTAGTAAATGCCTTATGTCAGACAACAAGTTACACTATTTATACTATGGCTCAGAGTATTTCTTTTATGCATGATTTCCAAAATTGCTGAGCCAACCTTTGTGTACGAAATAGAAGTGTCGTGCTCCCGCCATAATGACCATCATGGAAACAAAATGGAACTTGCAAACTTGATGAACCTCGCACTGATAAAATAGGGCAAGAAACTTTTAACGAACTACAACTCAATCCACACAGGGACATTTTAAAGAATCACGCCTTGAGATGAAAGTTTCTGCCTCATCAAAGACAAGACTGTGACAAGAGTTCTGGCACCACTATCATACCATAAACATTCAAGATATCACGGCCATAGACATTCAAGATGTCACTTGTTGGCCCCTCCAAGTATTTATGCTGGAACAAGTTCAAGAAAGTCAGCAACTGTAGATATCATAAGAGAAAGAACTACAATTAACTTGCATCATGGGAACTTTAGAAGGAAGCAAATAAGGCAAATAAGTCAAGGATGATAACATATGACATATTGAAGAAGTTAACTGTTGTATTAAAGGAGAAGGATAGTACAAAGATGAGTCTCTGAAATGTGGAGATTATAGTTACCCAAATCGCCTATTAGGGTAGCAATTCTATTTCAGAATCTCAATTCGGCGTTTCCCCGGGCAAAAGTCAATTTTAAAAGAAAGGAATCACGTTTTGATTTTTTGCGAAACGCGATTCCTCCTGGATTGCTGGAATCAAGATTCCATATCGAGGACTTTTTGATTCTTAGCTACACAAGAATGTGATTCTGTTTGTGAGAAACGTTGATTCCAAATTTTTTGGAATTGCGAATCCATGTTGTTTGGAATCAAGTTTCTATATCGCAGACAACGTGACTCCTTGCTACACAAGAATGCGATTCTACTTATGCTAAACGTTGATTTAAAGTATTAAGGAATTGTGAATCCATGTTGTCAGGATGCAATATTAGCATAGGGAGAGCATAAACCTTTCGATGTGTGTTCAATCATGAGTGAACGCGACATGTATGAGAGCGTGAGAAAATTTGAAGTTGTTGCACACGGCAATAAAATCAAATTTTAAAATATGAGTAATATGTGAGCATAGGGAGAGCATAAACCCTTCGATGTGTGCTCAATCATGAATCAGCGCAACATGTATGAGAGCGTGAGAGAATTTGAAGTTGTTGTACACGGCAATAAAATCAAAATTTAATCTGTTAAATTTTTTATTTTTTTATTTACTAATTTCCATCCTTCATTCCATGTTACTTTTTACAAACTCTTACCAAGAATAAATAATACTAAAAAAATATGTTACTTCAAATTTAATAATGTTGGTAAATGGTGTGGGTACTAAACTACTAATGTAATAATGTTTAATATATGATCGGCACCGTCATTTCTTCAAGTTGAATAAGAGGATAAAAATGCTTTTCTTTAAGTAAAATAAGAAGATAATTAAGGATATGAGCAAAGTGCCCCGTGTGGTGTTTTAGGTTACATTAATCATTAAATGTTAGAGAAATTGACTAAAAATTGAATAACTCAATTTTCAAAAGTTAAAAGACTTAAAACTACACTTAACAAAGAAGAATTACTATGTCATATACTTATTTTATAATCCAAGGAAATGAGATAAAGGGAACTTGCCTTTGTTCTCACTTCTTGTATATCGTAGACTAGCTCCAAACCTTGCAGGCATAATAGGGTTATCAGTTGACCGAGTCCATTGTATAAGATTGTCCACAAAGATATCATAAAAGTTGACATTAGTACTTGGAGTCTTGAAATGAGTATACACGGACTAAAATTCGATCTTATAGTAATGGGTAAATTTATATATTTTCTGAATACTTCTCTCATATGCCAGAGGGAATTGGTTCGCAATTCTAGTGAGGGGATAATCTTGATTCCAATATGGGGAGAATCACGATTCCGAAATGGTGAGAATGTTGATTCCAAGTTGATGGGGACAACGATTCTAGAATTTTAGGAATCACGATTCCTTATTTTTAGGAATCACAATTCTAGCAACCACCGAAACAAGTGGAGTCATGTGTGATTCCATATCGGTATGAAACACGATTCCAACATGAAGGGACATCGATTCTTCCAAATAGGAAACACGATTCCTAATATTTTGAATCGCGATTCCGAAATAGTGAGAATCATTTTTATCAAATCCGAATCGTACAGAAAGCGATTCCTAGATTCTGAAACTTCTGATACACGCGATTCCGCGATTCCGATTCCAAAAACGATTCGGAATCACAAACGTTGCCAACAACTATAGTGGAGACTATATACAAACAAAATGGTAACCCTCTTCGAGGGAGCTCTATACATGGACTTTCAACAAAAGGTGAAAAACATAGAGGAGAAATTCGCAATAGTGGACTGAGCTTGCAAAAATATCTCAATCAAAGACATTTGCAGCACTTGTCTTGGCGAGAGTATCGGCTAGGGAATTGCTTTCTCGCCAAATATGACTCCAAGCAACTGTGATGTCCCTGCACAAGTGATTAATTTCTTCAAAGATGGAAGTCAGAGTCCAGGGACAAGGGGACGAGCCCAAGGCTTTGGTGATGACATTACTTGAGCCGCCTTCGACCAGCAGATTGGAGCCCCAAGAGGGATCGAATTGTTTTAGGCCTTCTAGAAGAGCAAGGGCTTCAACAGTTTGAGAATCTGAAGGACCTGTATGTCTAAAGAACGAGGCTAAGACTGAGTCTATGTAATTCCTGAATAGACCACCTATGCCAGTGGGGGAAAATATGACATAACTTAACCAAAAGAGTATTCCCGATAGCATGGTCCACAACGTTAACTTTTATGTCGCTGGATTCATCATAGAAACCCATCAATTATCAACTTCAAGCAAATCATAATTGTTAATGGGTAAATGTGCTCATACACGGTTCCTAAATCTTCATATCAATAACCTTCTTATACATTTTGTCCCCTCCCTTTCTTCCCCACAAGCTTGCTTCAAATGTTTTAGCCAGAGGTTTAAAAAACGGATCGATACCCCGGATCAGTGAATCGGCGATCCGGATAGGGAATCAATTGAATCGATCGGATTAATCGTTAAAAAAAATCTAAAAAAATTATCAAAATTCATTATAAATGTTGGTTTTTAGGAATCCAATAAAAAATGGGGGTACTACATTATTAACTTTCATTTTTTTCATCAATATGCGAATATGAAGATGTTCTTTCCCAGTATGAACTTAGGTTAACTATTAAATTTACATCACACAAAAGTAAACTAATAGAATTATCATGGATTAAGTATATAATTATACTGAACTATAATAAAGAATGGATTAAATCGATGAAAAAATGGCCACCAAAATATCGAATTGGCGGAAAACCCTACTCTGCTAAAAAAAACCCAAATTATTACAACCTACCTATAGTATTATATAATGAATTGAAATTGTTGGTTTATATTTTATAGTTTATTTTATTATACAAATAATAAAAAATCCAAAATATCTTATAATATCATTTAATTTAAAATGTATTATTGACAACCGGAAGAAAAAATAGTATATCACATAATTTATAATGCAAATAAATTAAAAAAAATAAAATAAAAGATTTGGTTATCAATGTAGAAATAAATTCTAAAGTGGTATGAGTTAGTGTTATTTTTCTCTCTTAAAATATCCTCTAAACTAATATTTTTTAATATTCAATAAACTAGAATTAGTATTATTTTTGTTTATTAATATCCTATGAGCTAGTACTAATTTTTAATCTCAATTAACTACTTATTTAATTATTAATTATATAATGAAATAATCTCATTGAATCACATTGAGCATGCCGTCACGACCATTTTGCAACGAACGTAGCTTGATTTCATGTCCGGATGAAGATTTTGTCGTCTTGAGTTTTTGGCCGGAATCTTGAAGTCCGGCGGCCGGAATTTACAACAGCTTTGACGTCTTCGTGTGTGAAATCCAACTGTTCATCGTACGCGAGGTTCGGACCAGAGATAGCCTTAGAACTCACACACATAATGCAATTGGTTTCGTGCCAATCGGGTATGCAAGCGTCGTGATCTGGCTGCTCGAACGAGGAGAATTTTCTGCAACTCCCTTCACGGATCAGCGACTTTCATTTAGTTTTTCTCTCTGCTCGAGCGTCGTCACGGGAAGTACCACATATCGAATTGTTCGTCTTGATGAGACGAATACACTCACCAAATTTGGGAGCGATTCGACTTGGAACGAGTGAGATATAGGCCCCGAAAGTGACTGCCCATGACTGTAAAAACAGCCACCATTAATGGTATTTTGGTGCAGTGAGGCCACATGGGAATAGTGTGCGGCCTACCCCTTTTTAGTCTTTTACCCATAACTTTGTCTTGGAGTGCCCGATTAAGCCAAAACGTATCCCATAGGGGTTTTGGACCGTGCCGGATCTAATGGCGGTGGTCCCACAGCTGTTTGATGCACCAAAAGTATAGCTCTAGTTACAGGGTTCATTTCAAGGTGCTGGAGACCGATTTTGCTGAAATTGTTTCTTTGTGTTCACTACCTTAGACATGTCTGATTACGATGAAACTTGACAGGTAGTCCTTTGAAGTGCTGATGAAGATCCTGACAAGTTCTGAGGCCATTCTGAGACTATCAGGAATTTCCATTGTCCAGTTCTGGGGCCATTCTGAGACTATCGGGAATTTCCACTGTTTTGTATGCGTTATTGACATGTTTCCTATCAGGGACCAAGGTGCTGAAAAATATGTTCAAACACTGGCGGCTTGCCATCCCAACCCTATGCCTGAGAAGGAAGCAATTCATACCTGCGTTCGAAACACGCAACTTGAGATCGCCCTACATGTTGAGGCTTCCAACCCCACCTCTATGTCAAACCTAATCTATAAGTCGGTTCGCATAGAGAGCTTGTCACACCATCATAATGGGTCACGACAACAGTCTTCAAATTTGGCAAACAACCAAGGCAATGGTAATTCTCGAGCCAACCCCCACAGCAATCAACAAAAAGGAGTGATCAGTGCAGCGATCACAGTTAATGATCCAAAGAAGGCCTTCACCTGAAGAGGAGGCCTTGCCCTCTTCTGAGCCACCTTCGCAAGAAAATGAACCAAAAATCCCTCTCGAGATTGCGGAGGTCATGGAGACAGAACTCCAGGTTCCAAAGGTTACGTACACATCAGACTATCAAAAGGTCCTGCATATCCCTATTGCGCTCTTGAAAGCCAAATTGGCATCCCAGCTGCCACGGAAGGTGCTTCAAACCTTGGTTACTGAGGATAATCCTCAAGTCTTGTGTTTCCCAGATTCTATAGAGGGGGAGCAGTCGGAGAAAGGGCATCCTGCTTGTCCTCAGGAACAAGACCCTCTGGCAGGTTAAGAAGCGAGATTCGTAGTCTCCAGAGCCAATTGAAGGTCATGCATACCACTTCAAAATATCTGAAGGAGTTCGTCCTTGTGAACAAGAGTTATGATAAACATGAAGTAAAAATGCCGCGAATAGAAGCCAAAACCCTTCCTGACTAGACTATCTATAACGAGCAGGCTCATCAAATGATGAGAAAAATGAATTATGAGCCCCTGTCCAATTAAATTTTAAAAAGAAAAGAAGCAACTGCTCCTCCCTTTGAGGTCATCGGAGCCGCGTGGCGGTGGAGGAGGAGACTCGAATGGTGGTCGAACTGAAGAAACGTATTCAGAACACCGAGGCTACTTCCGCAGAGTGCAAAGCAGAGATCAATAAGATAATTGATCATTTTTGAAAATATCCTTCTCTTTTTGCTTCTTATTTCCTTCTCTATACACCAGCAATTGTAAACTTTGAGCTTGTGAATGAAAATGTCTTTTGCTTTCCGTCTCACTTTGCTGCATAATTCCATTCTTCATTTGGTTTTGCTGGAACTCATATACCGCATCTCGTGATATAATAGCCTAATCGAATTTTTATGTTTTATTTGGGTAGGTAAATTTAGATTTTTTTCGTTGAAGATAGGGGTGATGAGCACCCAATTATCATTATTATTAATTTTTTCATTTTTTATCATATAATGTAATTACCACCACCGATTTGACTCATTGTTTTTTAAATCCCTAATTATAACTATTAATTATAATATAGTATTATAATATTAAATCAAAATAATTTTAAAATATTAGTAAAAAACTTCCATACAATTAAAAATAATTTAGTGTATATAAAAATAACTATATTGACAAAAAATTAACATAATTATATTTCAGTTATTCACATAAACAAACAACAATTTCATATAATTATGTTAATTTTTGTAAATTATTATATAACATTTTATTTTTGTAATTATATGTAATTAAATATTATATGTACTTCATATTTGTATTTCATAATAAATAAATTAATTAATAAATTAATATATAATAAATATTAAAAAATATTCAATCTTAAAAATAAATAAAAAGAATTATAGACTATTTCATTTTGTAATAACTTTTATTTTTTTATCAATGTAACTTTTTTGTAAAAATAACTTTTATTTTTTTTGCTATAGTAACTTTTATTTTTTGACAAAAATTAATTTTTTGTTAAAATAATTTTTATTTTTTTGTCAATATAACTTTCTTTTTTTTGTCGTAATTTTTATTTTTTGTCAAGATAATTTTTTTTTATTTTTACAACTTTTTTTTTTTTTGTCAAGATAATTTTTTTTATTTTTATAACTTCTTTTTTTTATAACTTTTTTTTATATTTTTATAACTTTTTTTTTTGACAAAAAATCCAATGCCAATTATTTTTATAACTTCTTTTTTTATATATATTTTATTTGACGAAAAAAATGTACTGCAGTAGAGAGAACCTACAACCCCTAGCAAGAAAATTGAAAGAGCTACCCATCATACCACTGCAGCGTATTTGTCTACTTTCATATAACAAAAATATATATATATATTGCTTTAGCTTCTCAAGACTGCCTAGTTAATTATCCCACATCGAAGCCTATGGAAAAGCATTGTCGTTATAAATTGTTCACGGGTAGTGTGTTACATTGCCCGTGTGGAAGGCAGGCGCTCCATGGACGTTGTTGTGTGTGTGTTCACGCGTGTACGTGCTTGCGCGTCCACATGTCTATGCCCGACTCAACTAGTTTGCCCGTGTTAATGACGTCACGAACCGGTCCATGACGTGAAAGTCGTTCGACTCGTCCGATTTGTTTCTAGCAGTGATTAAAAAATCGCCGAGTCATCACGGACTCGGCCAATTCGACACGGGAATCGATCACCCCGTGTCGATTCTAGCATAAAACTGCAAACTGCCCGTGTCAATAAACAAATCGGACAAGCCGAACGACTTTCACATCATGGACCGGTTCGTGATGTCATTAACACGAGTAAACTAGCCGACACGGGAATCGGTCACCCCGTGCCCGTGTCTAGAAACAAATCGAACGAGTTGAACGACTTTCACGTCACGAATTATGGACCGGTTCGTGACGTCATTAACACGGGTAAACTAACCGAGTCGGGCATAGACATGCGGACGCGTACCCACTTACACGCGTGAACACGCACGCAACAGCGTCCATGGAATGCCTCCCTTCCACACACGCGCAATGTAACGCACTACCCGAGAACAATTTATAACTACAATACTTTTCCATAGGCTTTGATGTGGGATAATTAGCTAGGCGGTTTTTAGAAGCTAAAGCAATATATATATATATATATATATATATATACATATTTTTTTTTTTTGTTTTTTTTTTTTTTTTTGTTATATGAAAGTAGACAAATACGCTGCAGTGGTATGATGGGTAGCTCTTTCAATTTTCTTGCTAAGGGTTGTAGGTTCGAACCCCCTCTCGACCGCAATACATTTTTTCGTAAAAACAATTAATTATAAAAAAAGAAGTAATAAAAATAAACCGCATTGGATATTTTGTCAAAATAAAAAGTTAAAAAAATATAAAAAAAGAAGTTATAAAAATAAAAAAAATGTATCTTGACAAAAAAAAAGAAGTTATAAAAATAAAAAATAAAAATTATCTTGATAAAAAATCAAAAGTTATTGAAAAATAAATAAAAATTATTTTAACAAAAATTAATTTTTGTCAAAAAATAAAAGTTACTTTAGCAAAAAAAATAAAAGTTATTTTGACAAAAATGTTACATTGATAAAAAAATAAAAGCTATGACAAAATGAAATAGTCTATAATTCTTTTTTTTTATTTTTAAGATTTAATCTTTTTTAAAATTAATTATATATTTATTTATTTATTATGATATAAAATATAAAGTACATATAATATTTAATTACATATGATTACAAAAATAAAATGTTATATAATAATTTACAAAATTAACATAATTATATGAAATTGTTGTTTGTTTATGTGAATAACTTAAATATAATTATGTTAATTTTTTGTCAATATAAATATTTTTATATACACTAAATTATTTTTAAATTATATGGAAGTTTTTTACTAATATTTTTAAATTATTTTGATTTAATATTATAATACTATATTATAATTAATAGTTATAATAAAACAATGAGTCAACTCGGTGGTGGTAATTACATTATATGATAAAAAATGAAAAAATTATTAATAATAATAATTGGGTGTCATCAACCCTATCTTCAACCAAAAAAATCTAAATTTACCTACCCAAATAAAACATAAAAAATCTATTAGGCTATTATATCACGAGATTATTTCATTATATAATTAATAATTAATTAAGTAGTTAACTGAGATTAAAAATTAGTACTAGCTCATAGGATATTAAAAAACAAAAATAATACTAATTCTACTTTATTGAATATTAAAAAATATTAGTTGAGAGGATATTTTAAGAGAGAAAAACAACACTAACTCATACCACTTTAGAATTTATTTCTACATTGATAACCAAATCTTTTATTTTTTATTTTTTAATTTATTCGCATTATAAATTATGTGATATACTATTTTTTCTTCCAGTTGTCAATAATACATTTTAAATTAAATGATATTATAAGATGTTTTGGATTTGTTATTATTTGTATAATAAAATAAACTATAAAATATAAACCAACAATTTCAATTTCAGTATATAATTTCTTTTGTGTGATGTAAATTTAATAGTTAACCTAAGTTCATACAGGGAAAGAACATCTAAATATTTGTATATTGCTGAAAAAAGTGAAAGTTAATAATGTAGTGCCCCCAATTTTTATTGGATTCCTAAAAAACAACATTTATAATGAATTTTGATAATTTTTTTAGATTTTTTTTAAGGCTTAACCCTACCGATCCAGCCGATTCCCGATCTGGATTGCCGATTCACCAATCCGGATGGGTTTTTGAGGTGCCTGATCCGGGGCACCGATCCGTTTTTTAAACCACTGGTTTCTAGACACGGGCGATTTACGGTTTTACGCTAGAATCGACACGGGGTGACCGATTCCCGTGTCGAATCAGCCGAGTCCATGATGACTCGGCGATTTTTTAATCACAGGTTTTAGCACATCACCTGAGTTGGTTACCTGTCATTGCCATCAAACTAAGTCCAATATATTTGTTGAGTGCCATGCCAGAGTGGCATAAATGACATCATTTACACTTTTGAAGTGGCAAATGGTTTTTTATATGCATCTTTGCTACTTCCTTTCTACTCACCTTAATAAGAAATATTGGTCAATCATGCTGATCTATAAGCACTGGTGTTGCTTATGTACCTAAAGGTGTTTTCTCTAATTTTGAAAATGCAACTGATTTACTCACCCAGGTCCTAGTCAGCCTATTAGCACACCAATCAAAGTTTTTCTGATGCTTCAAAGGAAAAAGGCAAACCACTCCTAATCCAACTTAGAGTTGTACCATTGTTGAACTCAGCACAAACACCAAAAGTCCCAATGGTACATGCATGGTCAACATTGTTCATCAATTGATCAATCACTTGCAACCGTTTTCTCCAAATCTATCAAGCACAGTGTAGACTGTCGAGGCACCATGAATAATGGCATTTTACTTTCTTAAAACCATAATTTTGAAACTTGGGGAGTTGCTCAGGACTCAGTTCCCAACCATAAGTTTAGGGTGGACCAGTTTGATGGTTTGGGAGTGGAAGGGGAACATCATATCATGGACCAAGAGGAATAACTCATGGCCTTGGCACCTCAACCACATTTTTTACCACATTTTTTACCTTTGCAGACATGAATATCTAATGTTGACATACATGGTACGAGGCAAACCACAATGTGTTGATATCCTCACTAAAGCTGGAGAGTGCTCTCGTTCAGCAGTAGATACTCCAACCAGTGGGACCTCCTTCGCAATTGTTTGAGCTCGGGCCCCACTTTTTGTTTTTTGCAAAGCTATCTCTTTTCTCGAAGGGACAATCAGGTTGACAGCACACAATGAAGTACCAATCTAACCAATGAACCCACAACGACTCTTTCATCGCCATGAGCTCAAAAGAGAAGATCAGCGTCATCCAAATGCAAACTACTCCTTTTCACAGTCACAAAAGGAACCAGGCCTCCACTTTAAGATCTGTATGGTTCCATGGCCTATAAGCAGACACTAATGCGTGGTAGTTCAATTCCTTATTTCCTGCAAGGCTTCCTGAGCCTTCGGTACATTCAAAGTAGTGTTTTTCAATAGGAAATGGTGAATATTGTGATTTTTTCGGAACTTCAGTACGCCTAACACCTCTATTTGGTAATGCCTGAGTAGCAGCATCATCAAGTCTACAAGGCTTATCCCCCATTTTTGTATAGGTTCAGAGCATTTTTCGGAAGCTGCAATGAGCCCCACCCCACCCCACCCCCGTGGGCTGCCAGATCCTTTTTGTAGTTGTCTTTCATGCTCATTGCAACAAGTTAACAATTTTCAAAGAGAAAAAAAAAGCAAGTTTTGTACTGTAAGTCTCTTTAAGACTCAATAGACCTGACTAAGTCCACTGCATGTCAATTTAGATCAGGACTATAACGATTCCCAATCTGAGTCACTCCTTTACAAATAACTAGGCATTTAAGCCTTCTTCTAAACTAACCTTTTGGTTATGCAAATATATAGTTTGACTTTTACAAATGATGCCACTCAAATATTAGATGTTATGTTGCCTTAGGATGGCACTTCTTTACTAACAAAATGAGCAGCCTAATACCGCCTGTTCTAGCCATGAATCTGAACATTACTCTATATCCCATATTAAGAATAAGGACAAACGGTCTCAAACCTAAATATTATGCTCTTGTATGATTTCTCCTTGCGCTTTACGTCAAAGTGATGTATGTTTTACCGATTCTTGGGCAATCAATCAACTGGATCAGGAATAAGGCCATATGTCCTCCAAAGCATTGGCCGAAGGAAATATTCAGCAGCTTAAATAACCATCACAGCTCCCAAACGTGGACAATAGTTTAGTGCTCCAAATGACCACCTCAAGTTAAGAGGGTTGACAAAAAGCGATGACTGAGAAGATTGGTGCCCCTGGACACAATATGCCCCAAGCTCTGGTAGCATTGTTTGCGAGAGTAGGCAATTTGGAAACAACTGTATATGGAATGTTAACCACATATGGTTCTCATTTCATTAAATTTTTTAACAGGCACAATTGCCAAAGTAGAGAGGATTAAAGAGACACAAGCAAACCATGGTTTTTCTTCATTTTTCAAAGACATTTACAGTGAATCGTGGTTTTCACGAACTTATAGTCTGTAAAATGAGGAGATTTTTAATACAATGGCAAAGATGACCATTGTTGCATATATATGGCCGTATGAAAGCTATTTGCATGAGCAACTACAAATGCAACAATAAAAATATGCAATTGCGATTATAAATTCCGAAGACTAAGAATTTGGTAATATCTCTTTACAAAATCCATGAATCAGAAGCCAATGTAATCAGTAGCCTCTGAATTAACAGTCACATGCTTCTGAAAAATGCATTAATTAAAATACGCTAAATAATCACGACATAACTTGAAAAATCAACAGTCATTTCTTTAAAAAAAAATCAACAGTCATTGAACTACAAACATGTTTTCTTCTATTGATTCAATTTCAATAACAAAGAAGGAATAAACAAAACAAAACAAAAGGTAGAAACCCTAGTGAATCACCTACAAAGATGTAATGTTTCCTTAAAAGAACTTCAAAGGAGTAGTTTTTCAGCTTACACATACCAAGGAATCAGAAAACATAATACACATCATTAGCAGCCATTAACAAGAGAGAGAGTACCTTAAATTGGAGGACAGAGAGCCTCAAAGTTTTGCAGGGGTTTTAGGATGTGGAACTCTCTTGGGTTTCTTTTTGTTTGGGTTTGACATATTCCTACAGTAAAACAGCATATCAGCAGCCGTCCGATATCAACAATCGACGGATTCAATATGCCATTACGCTGCTACAAACAATATATTTTTGTTTATTTTTCCCCTAAATTTTCTTTTCTGTTTGCATCTGGCAGCGGAATCGAACCCGAAACCTAAGGGTCGAGTTTAAGTCAAAACCAACCCCTTTAAATCGAGATGCAATTCTCGTAAGGCCCAAACGAAGTAAAGCTCGCTAGAAATCACGATTGGGTTTCACAAATCTTGATGGCTCCAGAATTAATTTATGAATTAGGTTTCTATAAAATTTATATGAAAATAAAATAAAGCCTCACTTCAAATTTTTATTCAAAAATCATTTTTTTTAACGTTATTCTCATTCGGAAATCATTTTTCACAACTGAAATCTCTATGGTGGACCGAAATCAATTTCTAATATCAATAATAAAATTTGAAACTCAAAAAATAGTACAGATATTGCGGATCTATGAACACTTTTTAGGGTTGAATGGACGGTATAGATAGCTTGTTACAATATATACTATTTCCAAAGCTTAAAATCCTCTTTTTTTTCACAAGCATAATGTTCAAGCCGAGATGATTGATGAAAAGTTTTTCCAATGTTTGAATTTTAATTTTTGATGAGTTATAGAAGGTGAGGTTTCGGTTTTTACTTATTTTGATAGGGTTCCAGCCTTATCAAACTATTTTCCTTGATTTATACCTACTGTTAAATTTGTTGTTTAAAAAATAGTGCAGATTTTGCGGATACATGAACACTTATTTTCAGGACATAATTGATAACTAGAAGGTAAACGTTCCTTAAAAATTGAAAGTTCTTTTTTGTTTGGAAGAAAGAAGATCTCAAATGAAGTCCTGATTGTCAATGTTTGATAACTTAGTGGAATGTTAAAAAAGTACCTATGTTTTACAACTTATTGGAATAATACATAAATATATATATATTATATGAGTCATGATCTTATAGAATCCTCCCCCACCTGCAAGCATGAGACCCAACTCATCACCATCGATTACGATCCAAATCTTACCATCCAAATATCAAGGTGAGATTTAATTTCTGCCCTTTTTAATTTTTTTTTTTTAAATAAAACTTCCTTTTTGTTTGAAAGAAAGAAGATCTCAAATGAAGTCCTGATTGTTTGATAACTTAGTAGAATGTTAAAAAAGTTATAAGCACCTATGTTTTACAACTTATTGGAATAATACATTAATACATATATATTATATGATCTTATTGAATCCTCCCCCGCTTACAAGCATGAGACCCAACTCATCACCATCGATTACGATCCAAATCTTACCATCCAAATATCAAGGTGAGATTTAATTTCTTCCCTTTTTAAATTTTTTTTTTAAAATAAAACTTCCTTTTTTGTTTGAAAGAAAGAAGATCTCAAATAAAGTCATCATTGTGTGATAACTTAGTGGAATGTTAAAAAAGTTCTAAGTACTTATGTTTTACAACTTATTGGAATAATACATATATATTATATGAGTCATGATCTTATAGGATCCTCCCCCACCTACAAGCATGAGACCCAACTCATCACCATCGATTACGATCCAAATCGTACCATCCAAATATCAAGGTGAGATTAAATTTCCTCCCTTTTTTAAAATTTTTTTTTAAGTAAAACTTTCTCTCATCCGTACTTCCCGTCGGCGCCATGACACATGCATCTCTCTCTCCTGTCTCTCCCATCTTAATATTTTGGGTTTTCTAAACCTCCATCCCTCTCTCTCCTCCTCTGTGTTAATCTCTCTTCCTGCCTCTCTCTGCTCTCGCTCGTCTCTCGGTGCTCAAAACCCTAATGCTATTTCCTGGTTTGAATATCTGCAACTCATTGTTTGGGACCTTCTATAAACTCTTCTGCTTTGCTTCATGGCTTCAAATCTCACCTTGGTGGTGATGGAGAACTGTATAAACCACTCTCATGATCTGTTTATCAAGTATTGGGGGAAGCGTTTTAGGTTTGAGTGATGTCAGGGAGGAGTGCAGAGAGAGTGAGAGAGAGCGTGGTACTATTTTTATCAGGTGTAGAGAGAGACTGGTTCATGAGATTTTTCTCTTGCATATTTTCATTCTACTGAAGAAGGCTCAGTGGTGTGGGAGCTTTCTTCTATGGGTTCCTCTCAAGGTACAATCTCTCTCTCTCTCTCTTCCCCCCTCCTCCGCCTCTTGGTTTCATTTTTTTATTTTTCTTTTCTTTCATGTTGAATCTCTCTCTCTCTCTCTCTCTTCCCCCCTCCTCCGCCTCTTGGTTTCATTTTTTTATTTTTCTTTTCTTTCATGTTGAATCTCTCTCTCTCTCTCTCTCTCTCTCTCTCTTCCCCCCTCCTCCGCCTCTTGGTTTCATTTTTTTATTTTTCTTTTCTTTCATGTTGAACCTCTCTCTCTCTCTCTCTCTCTCTCTCTCTCTCTCTCACACACACACACACACACACATTGGGATTCATTTATTGCTCTCAGCGTGTCATATGTATTCTCTATCTCTAATCGAGGTTCATTTATTGCTTTTTTGTGCCATTTGTAAATTCTCCGTCTTTCTGCCCTTGCCCGTCTCTCGGTGCTCGAAACCCTAACCCTATTTCTTGGTTCGAATCTCTGCAACTCAATGTTTGGGACCTTTTATGAACTCTTTTGCTTTGTTTAATGGCTTCAAATCTCACCTTGGTGGTGATAGAGATATTATGGTTGTTTTGAAATTTAGGGCATTGGTGGTATTCACTCAACAAGAAGCCCCCATGGAATCTGGTTTTCAAGGAGAGAGCCAGCCATTTTCAGGTGATGGCTTTGTTTATGACCAGCAGCAAGTAAGGGCCTTTTTCTCTGTCTTGACCATGATGTATCTTCTTTTTGGGTGCTTGATTCTAGGGTTACAGGGTTGGTGTTTTTCAAATGGTCAGTTAGAGAAGTGTTTTCTTGTTTGTGGTCTTCTTTTCTGAAATTAAGGATCGAAGAGCAATTTTTCGACTGATTTTGAGGCTCAATTTTTTTTTTTACCACAAGTTCTTATCTACTGTTTTTTTTTATTGTAATACTTCTGCCAATTTTTCAGGTCAATATTTGGGCCTTGCACAGCATACAGAGAATTAAAAAGCCATTGCCACCAAATAATGGAAGAATCAAATCATAAACACTAGTTGAAACTTAAAAGGCCATATGTAATGTTTCATTTCCATCCTAAAGCCTGCCTTATACCAGTGTAAATGAGTCTCAAGGACCTCCCAATCAAGCAATCCAGAAAGAAATACACATCACTGCTCACTTTAACTGCTAGTGCTCTACGCAATGGCATCGCAATGTCATAGAACTCTAGAAATAGGCTGAAAGTACCTCCACCCTGTCAAGGATCTTAATTCAGTTCTCCTCTTCATGGGCAAAGACATGTCCCTGATCACAACATATTGCAAAGAATAAGTTGTTACCATTGGCTTGCCCCATATAAGCTTTCTCCACCAATTGATTTTATCTGGGAAGCTCTTAATTGGCTTCTTGATAATCTGGGTTTGCAATGAGCACAAATTTGCTCGGCACCAATACTTTTTTCAGTTGTATTGGCTCTATGCTAAGCTAAGTGTTTGTTTTTTTTTTGGGGGGATTTTTTTGGTTATGGGTTTGATGAGCTTGTTAAAAAATGCAAATGAGATTTTCCTCTCCCAGAACTGAGTGAGATAAAATATGAGTTTTGGGTATGTACTATGTCATCATAATGTCGTATTTCAAATAGCAGATAGAACCTTGCTCACACGATAATACTGAATTGTTGGTTTTCTCCTTGCTTCTATATAACCCCTAATATTTGCTGGTTTTCTCCTTGAGCGACAATAAGAACCTATGAGAAGTATACATGCACCAGTGAAATCACAGGTAAAAAGGAGCAATAATGAATACTTGCAGTGAGGAAGATGAAAATGGAAGGTTGGGAAGCCCGAATGCAAATGAAGGAAATATTGGTTGTGAACCATTTGAGGGTATGGAATTTTCATATGAGGAAGAAGAAAAATTATTCTATAATGAATATGCTAGGCGAATGGGGTTTAGCATGTGCATGGGAAGTACGAAAATAACACAACGTGAAGGGGTCATGCACTCTCGTAGATTTCTATGTTCCAGAGAAGGATTTCGTACAAGGAAAGTTCATAGTGGAAAACTTACTCGAAAGGTACCAGGCACAAGAATTGGTTGTAAAACAATGATGAAAATATGTAAGAAAGATATTGACAAGTGGGTTGTTACACATTTTGAGAGAGACCACAATCATGTATGTGTGAGCCCAAGTAAGGTGTGTTGTCTTTGATCGCATTAGATTATTTCTGAATGTGAGAGAAGTATCATCAATACCTTTCATAAAGCTGAGATTTTTACTAATAATATTATGAATGTCTTTAGAGTAGAATCTAGTGGAGACTATAATTTAGGCTTAATGGACCGTGATTCTAGAAGTGAACTTAGAAAGCTTAGAAAAAAAACCTTAGTGATGATGCTTAATTACTCTTAAATTATTTAAAGCGCATGCAAAGTGAAAATCATTCTTTCTTTTATGCAATTGATGTAACTGATGATGGTCATTTAGCAAATATTTTTTGGGTTGATGCTAGGTCAAGGAATGCATATCAATGTTTTGGGGATGTGGTGATTTTTCATACAACCTATAAGACTAATAGGTTTCAAATGCCTTTTGCCCCATTTATTGAAATCAACCACCATACAAATTCAACCTTATTTGGTTATGTACTTTTAGGAGATGAAACTGAATCGTCATTTGTTTGGCTATTTGAAACATGGCTTTCGGCAATGTATAGTAAACGTCCAATTATAATAATCATTGACCAAGGCAAGGCAACGCAAGGAGCTATTGCTCGTGTATTCTCAAACAGTGTCCACAGACTTTGCAAATGGCACATCTTAAAAAAGGTCAATGAGAAATTGGGTAGCTTTTGTGCAAAACATCCTACTTTTGTCAGGGAGTTCCTCAACTATATTAACTAGACCGAAACAATTGAAGAGTTCGTGAATTCCTGGGGATTAATCATTGATAAGTATGAGCTAGAGGAAAATAACTAGTTAGCATTGTTATATGATATTCGAGATCAATGGATTCCAATCTACTTGTGTGGTACATTCTTTGTAAATTGCTCTATTATCCACGAAGTGAAAGTATGAACCATTTTTTTCATGGGTTTCGAACTTCCTTGCAAGAATTGGTTCTTAAATATGAAGAGGCCCATGATCGTCGGTACTATGACGAATCCTATTTGGATCATCTCACTTCTTACTCTACACCAATTTTGAACACAAGACTACCTATGGAGAAACAAGCAGCAGATGCTTATACCAAGACAATGTTTTTTAAGTTTCAAAAGGAATTGGATAAAGTGATATCAATTGTGGTAAAGAAAATTGAGGAGGATGGGCCAATCAACACATCAAGTTGACCACATATGAAAAAAATAGCAAACAATATATAGTTATATTTAATGTCTCCAAAACCAAAGCAACTTATTGTTGCAAAATTGTTTGAATTTTCTGGATAACTTTGTAGACATATGTTAGCCATTTCGCATCATGAGCATGTTCAAGAAATCACATTCTAATGCATTTTGAGGCGATGGGCAAGGAATGCCAAGAAAGAGGCTTTATTAAATGAGCATAAAAAAAGAATGATGGGAAATTCCATGGATTCTCTATTCTCACGATTCAACCATTTAAGTTATGAAGCAATTAACATTGCAAAGATTAGGACAAAATCTGCATATGTTTTTGATGTGGTGTTGTTAGGATTTCAAGAATTGAGGCAAAGAGCTATCCATGAGGAATGTATTGAAAATGCAACAAAAGTTTACACTATGGGCAATGAAAGTAACCTTGGAGTAGATACAACAAGAAGTGAAATTAATCAAGATTGTTCAGCAGGTAATGTTATAGTGAGGAATCCATTGCTCACAATGACGAAGGGCCACCCTGCGACCAAAAGATATAAAGCACCATTAGAGAAGCCGTCGTGGAAGCCTGTTACATGTCATATGTACAACCAAATGGGACATAATTCGTGTACTTGTTCATTGTCAAAAAGTAGTGATTCACACATTGTAGGGGTAAAATACTGATTACTTTGTAAAATATTGATTACCTTGTAATCTCTCTACCTACTATTTTCTTACTCTCTCACCACTTGTATGATAAGTTCTTTTGTTTTTAACTTACTTTATAGATGTCAATGATTGATGCCATGCCCGCAAGTAAGTGATCTTTCTGTGAAGAACAGGATGTCGAGGTGAAAATCTATTTTTCAGCATGCAAAAAATCTTGTACAACTTGGGAGAGCCCAACACAGGGAGCAACACAAGAAAGCAAACGGGGGATTTTTGTTTTGTTGGCACCTTTTTGCTCTCCCAACACAGGGAGCAACACAAGAAAGCAAACGGGGGATTTTTGTTTTGTTGGCACCTTTTTTAGCATATGGTCTCCCATTTTTTGCGTCGTAACTTCTTGTTTATATTTGGCTGTAAATCATTTTTGGAGCCCCTTTACAGGTTTTTGTATAAAGCAACCTATTTGTGGGATGCCTAACGCTTCTATTTTGTTTACTCTTATATTAAAACAACAATTAATACATTAAAAACAATTCGGGTATGTATCTTAACTTCAATGGTTTACTTGGCCGTGGAATTTGTAGCATATTCATCCTCGCTTTTTGTGTTGCTCAGTGATGAAATTGCATCTTTTCAGTATGAGAATGTGATGCAAATAATATTAGGGTCATTTTAATTTTTAATTGTTTTTTTGTTTATCTATTCAGGAATAGGCTACGGAGGGATAATTAGGTGGGCATGAATTTATTGAATTTATCTTGTGCATATTGATCAGTTGGATTGGGTTAGTTTAGGAGTATAAATAGATAAGGTTAAATTAAGAGAGCTAGTTTAGGAATGTAAAAGGATAAGGTTAAATAAAAAGTAGTTTTTAGGCTTTGGATAAAAGGGGATGGTACGTGAAGGTAAGGGAAGAGAGAGAAAATAGTGGTACATGAAGTTCAGGGAAGAGAGAAAAAATAGGGAAGAGGAGATAAACTAGGAAAAGTGTAGAGAGAATTTTTCTTGTTAATGTTTATTTTATTTTTTAGTCTATTTAAAGGGAGGATTCCCTCCATTGTAAAACAGGTGGATGAGCTAATAAAATTTGATCTCGTGAAGAGATTTTTGGGGGATTCCCTCTCAGACCTTGAGAGAGGGCATATTATCTCAACATTGGAATTTCTCTCTCAGATCTTGAGAGAGGGTATATTCTCTCATTATGGAACTTCATCATCAACTTTTGAGCTTGAGGTCGAGCTTCTCTCAACCCGAAGAGAATGATGTAAATAATATTAGGGTTATTTTAATTTTTAATTATTCTTTTGGTTATCTCTTTAGGAAAAGGGTGCGCAAGGATAATTAGGTGGGCATGAATTTATCGAATTTATCGAATTTATCTTATGCATATTGATCAACTGGATTGGGTTAGTTTAGGAGTATAAATAGATAAAAGGGTGCGCAAGGATAATTAGGTGGGCATGAATTTATCGAATTTATCGAATTTATCTTATGCATATTGATCAACTGGATTGGGTTAGTTTAGGAGTATAAATAGATAAGGTTAAATTAGAGGAGGTAGTTTAGGAATATAAATAAGATAAGGTTAACTTTAGAGAGAGTTTATCTTTATCAACAATAATCAAAGTTGGGGAGAATTTTGGGCAAAACGTGGGATAGAAATGAGCCTATTTTTGGCACGTGAATTAAAGAGAGAGAAGATAGGGAAAAATTAGCATGTTATTTTAAGAGAGAGAAAATACGAAAGAAGAGATAAAATAAAAAAGTGTAGAGTTTTTTTTGTTAATGTTTAAGTTATTTTTTAGTCAATTTAAAAGGAAGTTTCCCTTCATTGTAAAAGAAAGGTGGATGAGTTAATAAAATTTGGTCTCGTGAAGAGATTATTTTAGGGTGGATTCTCTTGTAGACCTTAAGAGAAGGTATATTCTCTCAACGACCTTAAGAGAGGGTATATTCTCTCAACCTTGGGGTGAATTCTCTTACAGACCTTGAGAGAGGTATATTCTCTAAACTTTTTATTTTATTTTTTTGGTGCTATTATTTCTTTGCATCAATTTACATCAATTGGTATCAGAGCAAGTCAGATCTAGAGAGCAAGTTAGATCTACAGAGACCAAGCTAGATCAAAGCAAGTTAGATATGCTATGGATGATCATTGGGAACAAGTTTGGGATCGTTGGGAACGAGCTATAGAAAAGTTTTCTAACATCCTAGAGGATGTTCGAACTAAAATATGTGAGAAGAAACAAGAGATGCAGCGGTTGGAGAATAATCTTCCTCGTGAAGAAGAAATGCAGCGGTTGGAGAACAATCTTTCTCGTGAAGAAGAAATGCAGAGGTTGGAGAACAATCTTCCTCGTGAAGAAAAAATTAACAAGTTAGATCCGTCGGCTTCTATAAAGAAGCCAGATCCACCACGTCCTATACAACGACCATGAGATTTTGACATTAAAATCTATCTCCCAAAATTTCATGGTCAAGCGTGTTCATCGGTTGAACTTGGTGTTTTTTTGGAGCTAGACCCATTTCGGGTTAGGAATACTCAGCCCAAGCTGGTATTCAACAATTACTCTTGGAACACAGTTGCAAGCATCAATCTTTTTGAGCTCATGGTGGGACTTCATCATCAACTTTTGAGCTCGAAGTCGAGCTTCTCCCAACCCCGGGAGCATGATACAAATAATATTAAGGTTATTTTAATTTTTAATTATTCTTCTGTTTATCTCTTCAAGAATAGGGTGCACAGGGATAATTAGGTGAGCATGAATTTATTGAATTTATCTTGTGCATATTGATCAATTGGATTGGATTGGTTTAGGAGTATAAATAGATAAGGTTAAATTAGGGGAGCTAGTTTAGGAATGTAAAAGGATAAGGTTAAATAAAAGTAGTTTTTAGGCTTTGGAAAGAAGGGGATGGTAAGTGAAGTTAAGGGAAGAGAGAAAAAATAGGGAAGAAAAGATAAAATAGGAAAAGTGTAGAGAATTTTTCTTGTTAATGTTTACCTTATTTTTTAGTCTATTTAAAGGGAGGTTTCCCTTCATTGTAAAAAAAAGTGGATGAGTTAATAAAATTTGGTCTCGTAAAGAGATTTTGCGGGGATTCCCTTGTAGATCTCTTGAGGGTATATTCTCTCAACCTTGGGATAAATTCCCTTGCAGACTTTGAGAGAGGGTATATTCTCTCAACCTTTTATTTTTATTTTTTTTTGGTTTTATTTTTTTACATCAGAATGAAAGCCACATGAGAGAGAAAAGACATAGCTAATAACTTGTCCATACAAAAGGAGAATAAATATGACATTCCTGAGCACCCCTCTCTCTCTAACCCCATTCTTAGTGGTTTTTTGCAAGGAGCTGTATAACTGTTTAAAGGAAAGTTATGCTGGAGAGTTTGGCTTTATATTCTATGGTACTCCCTTATGATTTGGTTGCATTGATTCATATGTATTCTCTGATGTAGGTATGTGTTGGCATGTGTTTTTGTTTTTTTGAGATTATGAAACTATTGCCAAGTTAAAGTCAAAACTTTCTCAAAAAGAAAAAAAAAAGGAAAAAAAAATGCCAAAGTCGATTTTATTTGACTTAATTGTTTGTTGTATTTCTTATCTCATTTTTTATGATGTTCTCTTCTACAAAACTTTATTTATTTCCTCAAGACTTTGTATCCTTGGGTGGTTGGAATCATGATCCCGTGATGTATGCAGAGTCACAATATATTTGTCTTGGGCCGTTTTAGTGCCTTGAGACTTTTGGTCTTTGTATATAGAAGCTTTCTTATCTGAGTTCATGATATGTATGAATAGGATTAGTTTAATTCTTGGCGTTCAGATTGAACCCACATGTACAGAGTTTTGTTGGTCAATGTACAATTATAGGTTTTTATTCAGCAATTCAATGGTGGAGAGGTGGTTCTCCATCCCTATTGTTTATGTGAATTGAATTCAGTTGGTTTTAAAGTTATAGATTCAGATATGTGAATTGAATTCAGTTGATTTTAAAGCTATAGATTCAGATATCTCCCTCTTCAGAGTAATTGAACTTTTTATGCCTGAACTGAATTTAGTTGCTGACTAAATCCAGTTGCGCAAAGAAAAAAAATTTGCTCTTTGAGCTACGTGTGATTATATGTACATTGATTTTATTTTACCTTTTTTTGGGTGTGTTACTATGTCCGATTGTTCTCTCATCCTTTTGTAATTCAAAATAAAAACTTTGCTCTTTATATTGTGTCAGTGTGTATTCCACTAGTTTGGAAAAAAAAAGTTTGTTGACAATGTTCAATTATAACTGCCCAATATAGTTCTAACTTTATGGTAACACGTTGCATATTGCATACCTTCCAACCAAATCTTGTTCATCTTTAATCCTATTTCAATAGCATGTATTCTAACAATGTTAGTAAGATAAGGCAATAGCTCACCAGTTATCAAGCAACGCAATTGGCACACTTCTGTCACACCCCAAGAATTTACAATACTGATATTTCAAACATATATATATTTCTTAATAGGACAAATTTACAGTGGCGAATTCTTACAAGGTAACAAAAAAAAGTTAGCACAACAACAATATCTTCCAAGGTTGATCCCGATTAGCACTCAAAATGAATCCGCACTTATTCTGAAAAAATGTTTACCATAATTTGATGAGTTTGGCTACTCAGTAAGTGATCATCATACTCCTAAAAATAATCATGATTGAAAGATATCAATATTTTCAAAAAGGAGATCTATTAACAGGAATGCATTAACAATTTCACTTTCAAAAATGCATAATTAAATATAATCCGAATAATTGAAATACATATCACATTTTAGCGTCAATGCATAATTAAAAAGATTTCACAAAATACCTTATTGGCGTCCCAAGTAGGTCACCTATATACCCCATCAGCGTCCTGATAGGTCCACTTAATCCCTATCGGCGTCCCAAATAGGTCCACTTAATCCTTGCAGGTCCGCTTATACCTCACCGGTGTATCGGATGAGTCCACTTAATCCCTACCGACCCAGATAGGTCCACTTATACCTCACCGACGAACCGGATGAGTCCACTTGCATACTTAAAGTATTTATAAATCTCTTTAAACATTCGAAAGCAGCAATATCATGTACTCAACGTATCACTCAAATCATTAATATGAATCTCACTGAAACCATTAATAACATTCACTTTTAATAACATTTCAAAAATAACCAATCAAATATTTTGGGCTCAAATTTAGAAAGGTAGCAGTTCATAAAGACATTCTAGCATAATTGTCAATTTAATATGTATAGAAAAACTCTTACAGAAATTCAAGAATACGGAATTATCACAATTTATGGGATATCAATTCACAAATAAACATTTCACAACAATGCTATAATCAATTGCAAAAATATCAATTTTTAAATAATAAGGCTGTCATTTGCACATGAATTTTATAATATCTAAATATTAAAAAACAGTAGAAAGAATTCTCACAATTTTACTAACAGCAGAAATATCACATTTATTTTTAATAATTTTACAGTATCTAAAATTTTCTAACTATAGACAAGAAAAATAAATAAATTTATTTTTCTAAGAATTTACAGCATGTAAAATTTCTAATATAGATAAAATATCACAATTTTTTATTAAAAAGGTTATGTTTCAAAATAATGAAATCGCGTGCGTATAAAAAACAAAAATAATTATTTCATTTAATTTTAAAAAAAATGGATTATTTTTCAAGATAATAATGTCACTTACTTTAACTCCGAAACTGGGGAAGCATCAATTGTGGATGTGGGCTTATCATATGTGTCATCGTAATCTCATGTGTACGGTTCATAGGCCATGGTTAGAGAGTGAGGTTATAGATGCATAAGGTCCAGTACAGAGAGTAGAGATAGGGAAAAGGATGAGGAAGTTGTGTAAATACAAGAGAGAGTAACAGAGGCCTCTTCGGGAGAGAAGAGAAATGTGAAAAATGCGTTGATGAGCGAGGGATGGATGAGCTGTTGATGAGAGAGAAAGAGAAGCCTCTTTACCTAAAAACGTAGAGAGTGAGAAAGAGAGTCAGACGAATAAAAGGGTAACCCCTCAGATGAAAGGGGCTGTACAAGGAAGGTTAACATAAAGCTTTAAGATGGTGGACCTAAGGTCCACCTAAATAAAATTGAACCCTCAAGTATATTAACAATAATATCGTTTATTTGTTGTTAATATAAAAGCAACAATATCCTAACAGTATATTAATATTATTATGATTATTATCATTACTAATATATACTAATTATTTTATATATTTATTTATTTATTTGTATTTATTTCTGTTAATACCATTAATATTATATATATATATATATATATATATATATATATATATATATATATATATATATATATATATATATATATATATATTTAAAAAAAAAAAAAAAAAGTTTAGGATTGTTACAACTTCACAAAGAGTTACTCCATATGAAAGAAGTAAGTTACAAAAAGAGACAAACCTACTCAAATTCGGGGATTGATTTATATTCAGTGGCTAAAAAGGGCTGTTTACATTGACACTCACCATTTAGAACAACATCCTTCTTATCCAAGCTAGTAGTAAGAAGGAAAAGCACCAAATACAACAAGCAATATAACTTGTTGTAGTTTAAGACAGTAAAAATAAATCCAACTAATTAAGACAGTCATAATACAATCCAAGATGCATACCCAATTTTTTGTGAGTGTGTTAATTGTTGTTACTATAAAAGGCAAACAAAATATAAGTGTTAGGCAACCAACAAATAGGTTCCCCTATAAAAAAAAACCGTAAAGGGGCTCAAACAATGCTTTATATCCTAAATATAAACAAGTTAAGATACAAAAGTTGGGGATTAAAGGAGCCTCCAACAATGCTTTATATCCAAAATATAAACAAGTTAAGACACAAAAGTTGGGGAATATCATTGATGTCGAATATCATACAACAATGCTAACTAGTTATTTTACTTTAGTTAATACTTATCAATGATTAATCCCCATAAACTCTCGAACTCTTTAATTGTTTCGGTCCAGTTGCAAACTCTCGAACTCTTCAATTAAAAAGCCCCATTTGCAAAATTTGTGAACAGTATTTGATAATACACGAGCAATAGCTCCTTGCATAGCCTTGTCTTGGTCAGTGATCATTATAAAATAATTTTGCTTCTTCCTTAAGTGAAAATTCCATACTCTCAAATGGTTCACAACCAATATTTCATTTATTTGCATTCGGGTTTCCCAACCTTCCATTTTCATCTTCTTCACTACAAGTATTTATATCACTGACCTCCTTAGAACCATCATTATTGCTCCCTTTTACCTGTGATTCCACTGGTGCATGTATACTTTTCATAGGTGTCTATTGATATTTGAGGAGAAAACCAACAAATACAAGGGGTTATATAGAAGCAAGGAGAAAACCAACAATTGGGCATTATCGTATGAGAAAGGTTCTATCTACTATTTGAAATATGACATTATGATGACATAGCGCATACCCAAAGCTCGTATTTTATCTTCAACAGTTATGGGAGAGGAAAATCTCATTTGCATTTTTTAACAAGCTTGTCAAACCCATAACAAAAAAATTCACCCAAAAAAAAAAACTTAGATTAGCATAGAACCAATACAACTGAAAAAAGTATTGGTGTCGAGCAGATTGAGATAGCCCTGGGCATGAAACAATGACAATGTAATCGTATAGTTCAGAAGATGGTAGGTTACTGTCTGGAACCCCATTGTACTATAATACCATCCTAGCAGTTGAGTTCAAAACAGTATCCTGCCATCCTTTCAACTGTCTGTTATTGACATTGGATGGTTCAAAAGATGGTAGGTTACTGTCTGGAACCCCATTGTACTTTAATGGATGAACACCACATACTTACCACAATTTATTGAAATGTGCAAACTATAATTGATATGATATATAACTCTAAGGGGTGAATAAATCACACCCAAAAGACTAAGATATTTTTTTCAACCTGAACAGAAATACTCACAAAGGCCGAACACTATCACAAACAAATTCACCTTTTCGACTCACTTTGTATATCCCTTTGGAGAATATATAGTGTTTTGGTATTCCTGCAAAAGTTTGTAGAAGATATTAGACAATAAGAAGGTAGTGCATATAGAATTTTCAATGGGAGTCATACAAGGAACTGTACTCTGTGACTGTGTTTCACTTTCTGCTTTTAACACAACAGTACCAACAGAATATCACAAAAAAATGGTTTAACCAACCAAAAAAAAACACCAAATGAGAGAAAATCGGATTTTAGTACAAAAGTGACTTGAATCAAATACAAAAAATACGTAAGTATGACATAAGTTGCGGCTTATGATCGAGCATGTTAGTCAAAATTAAGACAACCTTCTATGAGAGAGGACAGAAAAAAAACTCAACTTCATCCATATAGAGCAAACCACATAGTATATTATCCTAGACTACCTAAAGATGGTATGCAAATGATACACATGTTTCTCAGGACAGGTTTCAAAAACCTAATATCACATCCATGCATAGCACAAGACCTAGCTTAATGAGGAAGTTGAAGTAATCAGTCACGAACTATAACAAAAAAAGCAATTGGTTTCAACTTTTTATTTAATAACTAATATGCAACTCAACGAAGCTAACCACAAGCTATTCGAGTCACTCAGAATCAATTGCCTCCGTATTCGTATCACTCAGATGAGTCGTGAGTCGGACCGGTGATTATAAAATAATGGCTAAAAAGCTCTTTGCTCAAAAAAAATGATCCCTTTAAGTCAACGATTTGATGACAAAATGTGGACAAGTAAATTGATCACTCGTCTCTTTTAAACTCTACAAATTTTTCTTCCAACACCTACTCATTTAAGAGTGGAAACCAATCAAAATCACTGGATGAACCTTCCGAACACACGCAAGTTTTAATCAAAGTAATCTGACAAAAGCAAAACAGGAAACCCAAATAACTTGTATCACGCAATTATCTACCACTACAAAAGGTTGGAAACTAACCAATGGCCAGTCCCAGATAACAAAATACATTTGGAGAAAAAAAGTATTGTTTCTGGTACAAAATGGCCAGTCCCGGATTAGACTCGATGTTATAAATTCTACATATCCACTAATTAACTCTAAGAGATGAAAAATATAGTTGTTCCCCTTACCATTTCATGAATGAATACCGGTTTTTTACTACATCAATACCAGGTTCTAAAGAGAGAGCGAGAGAGAGAGAGAGAGTCACACGGTAAAACAACTAGCATAAAAAACATGAACCCCAAATATAGGGAGAGGGAGAATTTACAAATGGCACAAAAAAAAACAACAAATGAACCTCGATTAGAGAGAGAGAGATTACATATGACACGCTGAGAGCAACAAATGAATCCCAACGAGAAAGAGACAGCGAGAGAGAGAGAGAGATTCAACATGAAAGAAAAGAAAAATCCAAAAATGAAACCAAGAGGCGGAGGAGGGGGGGAGAGAGAGAGAGAGAGATTGTACCTTGAGAGGAACCCACAGAAAAAAGCTTCCACACCATTGAGCCTTCTTCAGTAGAACAAAAATATGCAAGAGAAAAATCTCACGAACCAGTTTCTCTCTCTACACCTGATAGAAATGGTACCATGCTCTCTCTCTCTCTATGCTCCTCCCCGCCATTACTCAAACACAAAAGACTTCCCCCAGTACTCGATAAACAGATGGTGAGAGCGGTTTATATTGTTCTCCATCACCACCAAGGTGAGATTTGAAGCCATTAAGCAAAGCAGAGGAGCTCATAAAAGGTCCCAAACATTGAGTTGCAGAGATTCGAACTAGGAAATAGGGTTAGGGCTTCGAGCAGAGCAGAGAGAGAGAGGGAGGGAGATAGATTAACGCATAGGAGGAGAGAGAGGGACGGTGGTTTAGAAAACCCAAAATATTAAGACGGGAGAGAGAGATGCGTGCGTCAAGGTGTTGGGAGAGAGCAAGGATGAGAAAGAGCTTTATTATAAAAAAATTTAAAAAAATGGAGGAGTTCATATATCACCCTGAGATTTGGATCGTAATCGATGGTGATGAGTTGGGGTCTTATGCTTGCAGGTGTGGGAGGGATATATAAGATCATTACTCTTTTTTTTATTTGTATTCTTTCTCACTCATTTTTTCATTATGCAGCTATCAGGAAATTTTAAAATATCATGAAAGCTCCTAACTCATGACACAGAGACAATGGAATATGAGTTAGCACTCCAAAAATTAGTGCTCGAACTCCATAGAAATGTTTTGAAAGAAAATACAACAATACCAGGAAGTCATCCAGTTAGAAGTAGATTACTGCAATGCTTTGCTTGACACTCATGAAAATATTGTGTTTGTATAAATATTGTGTGATGGATGTATCTTATATTTGCTATTTTGTGTAAGTAATTCTCTCATATGGGAACAAAATTATTTGTTCATTACTATGTTATTTTTAAATATTTATTTTAAAAACACATAGTGTGAACGTGGGTTTGTGAAGTTTGAGAAAACCCAATGTGGTTGTTAAATTTTCCGTTCGGTTAGATTTACGTCATCTAAATGCTTAAAAGCTCAAAATCCAAATCCACTTAGTAAAAGTAATTATATGTTAATTTTAAAAGGATTATGACATTTAAGATTAACTAATTAAGTATTTGCACTGAAGAGTTGATGTCAAAATCCAAATCCAACGAATTTACATTAAATTGAATTGTGTGTGTGGGAGAGATAGAAAGAGAGCGCCTGAGCGATCTTCTATATAACATATTATAATATGCATATTAAATTGCATAATGTGATATTATATTATATTTTATATATTATAATGGAGTAATGATCTTATGAGACCTTCCCACATTCATGTATGTAGAATCTTAAAGGATAATCATTAAATTTAACATAGATATCTACAAAAGTCAAGTCCCACACCCATGTCGTAACTTTTTTAGATATTTGTGTCAAATTTAATGGTGATGATTTGAGGTCCTACACACAAAGGTATGGAGGTCATTACTCATAAAAAAATATCTTAAAAAGAATGATTCTTATAGCTATGCCAATCTCTAATATGCATCTCAAGAGAATGAGAAAGATTAAGAGAATGAGATATTTTTAAAGTTTCCAGGTACTTGCATATTGAAAAATTGAAGAGTGAAACTACAAATATTTTTTAAAAAAGAAAAATTTATGCTTATTTTAAATTTTTATTTACATATAAAAAGGAAAAATTATAAAAACCCTTCAAAATGAGACTTTATAAACAACCTACCTCCAACCAATTTTTTCTTAGTAGCTTCACTCCAAATTGAACTTTCCTAACAAATTTCCCCATGTAAAAAAAAAAATCATATTTTTTTGAGAAAAATGCCCATAGTGCCGAACCGCCCCCATTTGGTGCAGCACTGCATGCCCCAAGTGTCAGACCACCCCTATTTTGTGTCAGGCCCTATGCTTTTCAAAAGCCCAAAGTGTTAGACCGCCCCTATTTTGTATCGGACCACATGCTTTCCAGAAACCCAAAGTGCTAGACCACCCCCATTTTGTACCGGACCACATGTCCCAAGTGCCAAACCGCCCATATTTTGTGTCAGACCGCATGCTTTCCATTAATAAAATGCCGGACTACCCGCATTTTTTGCTGGACTGCATGCTTTCCGGAAGGTACTTTGGTTTTCATTTTACTTTTATTTTTTTATTTTTTTATTTGGGGGTATTTGCTAGGAAAATTAAATTTGGGGTAACAATTTGTAAAAAAAATTGATTGGGGAAGTTGTTTAGAAAGTATGATTTTTGAGGCTTTTTGTAATTTTCCGTTGAGACCAGAGGGAGAAAGCTATTGGAGTACTTGTCTTCGCATTTTGCCTGATTTAGTGCTTCTACAAAGGCCTGTCTTTTCTTTTATTGAAGGTAATTGATACTATTATTTTTTTCTTACTAGTTGTTTAAAACTTTGAGCACCATATGGATCAACCCTCCATTTGATCAAATATATATCGGCTGATACGAAAGTAAAAAAAAAAGAAGAAAAAGTTTATACGAAGTTGCAACCTTAAACTGTACAATTACAAATGCACCTAAAAAATCCATCAGAGAAAAGTTGTTTAATGTTGAAAAACCCTTCAATTGATCATATCGACATCAAGATGTATGAATATGAAAAAAAAAACAAAAAAGATTTTGAGTCTCAGAAATAGTGCATCTTGCAACATATTATCTCGACCATCCATTTTCAAGATTTTTATATATTTATAGATCTACTTGATTTTGACCATTTTTGGAGTTTAAAATTTTATAATTTTGTATGAAAATAGATTTTCAGATAATCCAAAGAAGTTTTTATACCAAAATTATATGTTACGATAAAATTTAGAGGTGCGCCCTAATTGGATTGTTTAAGGTCGCAACTTTATAGAAACCGCACCTATAAAAAGTTGAAAATGAAAAATTTCATAGAATAATCTTTTCTATGTTTATATGATTATTTAGATCATTTTAAATAAGGATCATACATCTAAATCCGATAAAAAATGGTGCTCAAAAAGAAAAAAGAAAGAAAAGGCCAAAATTTTCACCTAGGATTTCATCGATTATGAATATTTTCATAAATATTCTATACAAATATGATAAAGGAATAAAACCAATTAAAAAAAGTGGAAATATATATAATCAATTATGATTAAAATATGTGATTCTCATTTAAATTAACATGAAATCACCGTTATCGAAGACACAATATAAAATTAACTATGACGGAAAAATATATTTCTATTAAGTTAATACATTAGTACTAAAATAAAAGTTTCAAAATTCTTGAAAGGAATAATTTTTGTCTAAAACTTAATAACTTGTATAGTTCGTTGCATATGTATAATTTCCTATGTATTTATAAATAATCAAATAATGTGTGTAAATAATGTGTGCAACACATGCCCCCGCTAGTATATCTTAAAAGGAGATCTGAATGAATTTTCTTATTCCAATCCAATATTATTATTTCTTTTGGAAACTACGATATTTATCCTAGAAAAATTTCTTTTTCCTAATCTAACTAAAGATACAAAGAGAAAAAAAAATAAAGTGTGGGCGTGAGAGTGAGAGAGAGATGGGCATTAGAGAGAGGGCTGAGAGAGAGATGGAGGAGGTATGGAGGGAGAGGAGAACATATATATTAATTTGAGAAGAAAGAACATCCTACCTCATCACGATCTTTTGGATTTTTTTTTAACTTTTAAAAGTCATTTAACAATAATTTTTAATAATTAGTTTTAATTATTTGATAAATATTCCTTTTGGAAGTTTTATTTATTGCCTTTATATGTCTATTAATGATCTAATTTTTATTGATGTGAAGTTTAAGAAAATTCAAATTTACTTTGGTTTATTATTTTATAATTTATTTATTTATTTTTCAATATTTTATCCTAGCAGTTCATATAAATCTAATTGATTTATAATATCTTCAACTTTATATGTTCTAATATATATTTATCATTTATTTCTTAACTTATTTATCAATATTCTTTTATCAGTAAATGTGTATATTATAGGTTGCTTCTATCCGGCCTCTCTTCTCTTCCTTTTTTTTATATGTACTTAAATATTTGAGTAGTTAAGGTGGATTTTCATTATATTCTCTCTAAAGCTGATACTTAAATAACATATGTAGCTATTTTAATCCATTGTTTTAATTATTATATATACTTCAATTATTTATTTTTATTAATAAAAAGCTAAGATATGTGATTTCATTTGGATTTATAGTCAAATTTATGTGAAACTAATTTTTAAAATTTTAAATTCAAAATATTTTCATTTCAATTTTTACCTAAAAAGTGAAGTTTTATTTTCAACTAACATTTTTTATATTTTTCCAAGCACTATCATTGTTACTTTTCTCTCTATAATTAAAGGTTTTAATTTCATTTGAAAAAGCACTTGTGAACTTTCATGATTCATAAAATTGTTTATGATTTACCTATTAAGAAAATTATAATTGTTCAAAACAAGCATATTTATTTTTAATCTATAAATTTTTTATTCCCTTAAATATCTATGCCTGATTCCTTTTTCTTTTCTTTTTTTTTCTTTTTTTTTATGTTTTTTGAATGACATAAAGTTACTTACGTTGTCTTGACTAAAAGTAAGAAACCAACTTTTTATTTTTTTAATTTTTAATCACTTTGAGAAAGAAACCAATTTTATTGACTTTTTGAAAATGTGAAATTTTAAAGTGTTTCAAATAAATAGGTGTGGATTATATAAGGTTACAACTATAAATAATCAAGGTAAGGTGCATCTCCAAACTTTGTCACAAGATATAATTTTGGTGTCGAAAATTTTTAATTATAAAATTTTAAACTCCAAAAATGGTTCAAATTAAGTAGATATATAAACGCATAAAATCATGGAAATGGACAGTCTAGATAATATGTTGCAAGATGTACTATTTTTAAAACTTGAAATATCTTTTCTTTCTATATATATACATCTCGATGTCGAGATGATCTATTCGATATTTTTTTAACATCAAGACAACATTTCCCAAAGATTTTGAAGGTGCACTTTAGTTCTATATTTTAAGGTACCCACCTCATATAATTTATTTCCCAAATAAAATATTGTACCCAATGGAAAATAAGTTTTAGATATCTTATATTTGTAAATATTGAAGTTATTATGCTTCAAAGTTTAATTAATGACATTCATTTTTATAAGATATTATGAAATATAAATTGAGGTTAGTTTAAGTAAATTTTTCTATATTTTAAATGTTGTTTATAATTATTTTCCAAAATTTTTACAATGAAATTCGAAATGCTCACAACTGGTATTTTGATATAATTCTTTAGGATATTGAAGTAATGATGTTTTAACTTCCATCTAAAAATTGATTAGTATATTAAAATTGTATTACTAATTTCATTTATTCCTTTATTTCTACTTACATTTTATAGTAAAATTTATTATTGATTTATTTTTTCTTTGAAGTGTTTTTGCTATTCTTATATCTTTCATTACTGTGTAACATTAAAAATACATGTTTCTACCCAATTTCACTTTTACGACCTGAAATTACAATTACAATGCCCATTTTTTCAAGCACTCTCCTGGACTCAAAGGAGGGGAAGAGAGAGTTTTACGCAATGTACAAAAACTCGGGCGAGCAAAACTCGGACTCTCCCTTGTAATTAGGAATCGCCAACCTGGCAACTCTGATTATCCCTAAGTTGGGTGATCTGAAGAGTAATATATTGTAAATTTTTTTTTATATTATCTATCATTTTGACAAAGACTGAAAAGTGTTTTGGCCATAAATTTTACTTTTATATTTTCTCTTTTTTTTGGGATTAATTGTAAAATAACTTCGTCACAAATTGATTTTTTCAATATCTATTTTTTCACGACCTTTTTAACCTCATTTAGTTGTGCTTTGTTTAATTATACTTTAAAGATATTTTCCTATTTTTTACTCTTTTTTTAATAATTTTTATGTTTTAACACTTTTGGCATTTCTTGTTTTTTAAGCCTTAGCCATAACCTGGCCCAACTAGGACCGAGTTACTCGGACTCACGCTCTTTTCAACACTATCCTAGACACAAAAGAGGGAAAGAGAGAGTTATAACTTTTAAGTTGAGGGAAAGTGCTTTTTTTTGGGAGTTTTTTTTTTTTTTTAACTGAAAATATCAATTTTTATTATTAAATTTAGACCAGATTTACATCATTCAAGGTTATTAGAGTCTTTGGCCTTCTTTGCCCTCTCATCCTTACGTTTTCTCATTTGTGAAAAAAATATAGATAAAAAATATAAAGTGATCACTACCTTGGGATGATGCAGACAAACAAGTCCACATTATTCCAACCATGTTTTTTGTAACCATTAAAAGACATGATCCACTCCATGCCATCATGGATAAACACAAATAAACTATTAACAATCTTCCAATGCTCTCCATCTTTCCCATTCCTCTAAGGAATCCCTATTCTTAGTGGGCCTTCTCTTCTCTCTCTTCCTTTTAACCTTTGTTCTTGTAAAGAAGATCAATCATTATTTAATTTTACTCTTTCAATCCTTCTCTCTTATAAACAAATCCCATCCCTTCTTAAACCTTAAATATTAAAATTTGAACTTGATTGAATATGAGCTGCCTGCTTATTATTATCTTAATTAAAAAAATTATGATCACCAACTGCCATTGGCTGTATTCAGAAAAGTATAGCAAGAGCCATGTTATTTTGGGGTTCTTATTTTTCTCCCTCCCACTTTTAAAAGACTAATCTTCTTTCCCTTTCAAACAACTTTTCCTTTTTCTTTTCCTTTCTCCAACTTTAACTCAAGGGAAGACCATAATATAGTACATCCAGTAATGCACAAGGATGTTATATATATATATATATGGATGTAGTTTCCATGGGCCTAAGGCTTTACCAAAATGAAGTAAAGCCTCGCCTCGGATCCTCATCTGGAAAGCACTTTGAGTATTGACAATCTCTGTGATAGCTCTAAAATTAATTTCCATCGCCAACTATAAAATTTGAAGCTCATAAAAAATAGTACAGATATTGTGGATCCATAAACACTTATTTTTAGAGCTAAATGAAAGATCTAAAAAATGTATTACAATATACGTTATTTTTAGTATTTGAAATTCTAATTTTTTTACAACCATAATGGTCGAGGCTGAGATGATCAAGTCAAAGATTTTCTTATAGCAAAGCTACAATTTTCTGTGAGTTTTGAGGTTAGATAGGGCTGCAGCCCCTATCAAACCATTTTCCATATATGTATGTCCAAACAAACATAAAAATGTCAGCTTACTTTTTATGTATTTTTTCATGCATCTCTATTTAGAATTGAAAAGTATCTCTACTCTTCCAAATTTGTAACATTTCCTTGTCCCCTCTCTCTCTAGAATGGAAACAAGATTTTCTCTCCCAACTTCGGTAATATCACCGTTCTCTCTTTAGAATTTCAGCCCCACAATTTTTTTTCTCTCTTCCCTTCTCTTTACTTTGAAATGTTGAAAATCAAAGGCACTTTTTCTACGGTCTTCTCTCTTTGGGCATATTTGATAGGTATGAAAATATTTTAGTAAAGTATTTTCACATAAAAGAACTCCGCATGTGATTATGCATGATAATTTTTTCACACCAATTAATTACCAATTGGTGTGAAAAATGTGATTGGTATCAAAAAAAATTCTCATACAAAATCTTTAGTAATACTTTAACTCAAGGGAAGACCATAATATAGTACATCCTGTAATGCACAAGGATGTTATATATATATATATATATATATATATATATATATATATATATATATATATATATATATATATATATATATATATACAATATACGTTATTTTAAGTATTTGAAATCCTAATTTTTTTACAACCATAATGGTCAAGGCTGAGATGATCAAGTCAAAGATTTTCTTATAACAAAGCTACAATTTTCTGTGAGTTTTGTGGTTAGATAGGGCTGCAGCCCCTATCAAACCATTTTCCATATATGTATGTCCGAACAAACATAAAAATGTCAGCTTGCTTTTTATGTATTTTTTCATGTATCTCTATTTAGAATTGAAAAGTATCTCTACTCTTCCAAATTTGTAACATTTCTTTGTCCCCTCTCTCGCTAGAATCGAAACAAGATTTTCTCTCCCAACTTCTGTAATATCACCGTTCTCTCTTTAGAATTTCAGCACCACAATTTTTTTTCTCTCTTCCCTTCTCTTTACTTTGAAATGTTGAAAATCAAAGGCACTTTTTCTACGGTCTTCTCTCTTAGGGCATATTTGATAGGTATGAAAATATTTTAGTAAAGTATTTTCACATAAAAGAACTCCGCATGTAATTATACATGATAATTTTTTCACACCAATTAATTACCAACTGGTGTGAAAAATGTGATTGGTATCAAAAAAAATTCTCATACAAAATCTTTAGTAATACTTTAACTCAAGGGAAGACCATAATATAGTTCATCCTGTAATGCACAAGGATGTTATATATATATATATACAATATACGTTATTTTTAGTATTTGAAATCCTAATTTTTTTACAACCATAATGATCAAGGCTGAGATGATCAAGTCAAAGATTTTCTTATAACAAAGCTACAATTTTCTGTGAGTTTTGTGGTTAGATAGGGCTGCAGCCCCTATCAAACCATTTTCCATATATGTATGTCCAAACAAACATGAAAATGTCAGCTTGCTTTTTATGTATTTTTTCATGTATCTCTATTTAGAATTGAAAAGTATCTCTACTCTTCCAAATTTGTAACATTTCCTTGTCCCCTCTCTCTCTAGAATGGAAACAAGATTTTCTCTCCCAACTTCGGTAATATCACCGTTCTCTCTTTAGAATTTCAGCACCACAATTTTTTTTCTCTCTTCCCTTCTCTTTACTTTGAAATGTTGAAAATCAAAGGCACTTTTTCTACGGTCTTCTCTCTTAGGGCATATTTGATAGGTATGAAAATATTTTAGTAAAGTATTTTCACATAAAAGAACTCCGCATGTGATTATGCATGATAATTTTTTCACACCAATTAATTACCAATTGGTGTGAAAAATGTGATTGGTATCAAAAAAAATTCTCATACAAAATCTTTAGTAATACTTTAACTCAAGGGAAGACCATAATATAGTTCATCCTGTAATGCACAAGGATGTTATATATATATATATATACAACATACGTTATTTTTAGTATTTGAAATCCTAATTTTTTTACAACCATAATGATCAAGGCTGAGATGATCAAGTCAAAGATTTTCTTATAACAAAGCTACAATTTTCTGTGAGTTTTGTGGTTAGATAGGGCTGCAGCCCCTATCAAACCATTTTCCATATATGTATGTCCAAACAAACATAAAAATGTCAGCTTACTTTTTATGTATTTTTTCTTGTATCTCTATTTAGAATTGAAAAGTATCTCTACTCTTCCAAATTTGTAACATTTCCTTGTCCCCTCTCTCTCTAGAATGGAAACAAGATTTTCTCTCCCAACTTCGGTAATATCACCGTTCTCTCTTTAGAATTTCAGCACCACAATTTTTTTTCTCTCTTCCCTTCTCTTTACTTTGAAATGTTGAAAATCAAAGGCACTTTTTCTACGGTCTTCTCTCTTAGGGCATATTTGATAGGTATGAAAATATTTTAGTAAAGTATTTTCACATAAAAGAACTCCACATGTGATTATGCATGATAATTTTTTCACACCAATTAATTACCAATTGGTGTAAAAAATGTGATTGGTATCAAAAAAAATTCTCATACAAAATCTTTAGTAATACTTTAACTCAAGGGAAGACCATAATATAGTTCATCCTGTAATGCACAAGGATGTTATATATATATATATACAATATACGTTATTTTTAGTATTTGAAATCCTAATTTTTTTACAACCATAATGATCAAGGCTGAGATGATCAAGTCAAAGATTTTCTTATAACAAAGCTACTATTTTCTGTGAGTTTTGTGGTTAGATAGGGCTGCAGCCCCTATCAAACCATTTTCCATATATGTATGTCCAAACAAACATAAAAATGTCAGCTTACTTTTTATATATTTTTTCATGTATCTCTATTTAGAATTGAAAAGTATCTCTATTCTTCCAAATTTGTAACATTTCCTTGTCCCCTCTCTCTCTAGAATGGAAACAAGATTTTCTCTCCCAACTTCTGTAATATCACCGTTCTCTCTTTAGAATTTCAGCACCACAATTTTTTTTCTCTCTTCCCTTCTCTTTACTTTGAAATGTTGAAAATCAAAGGCACTTTTTCTACGGTCTTCTCTCTTAGGGCATATTTGATAGGTATGAAAATATTTTAGTAAAGTATTTTCACATAAAAGAACTCCGAATGTGATTATGCATGATAATTTTTTCACACCAATTAATTACCAATTGGTGTGAAAAATGTGATTGGTATCAAAAAAAATTCTCATACAAAATCTTTAGTAATACTTTAACTCAAGGGAAGACCATAATATAGTTCATCCTGTAATGCACAAGGATGTTATATATATATATATATACAACATACGTTATTTTTAGTATTTGAAATCCTAATTTTTTTACAACCATAATGATCAAGGCTGAGATGATCAAGTCAAAGATTTTCTTATAACAAAGCTACTATTTTCTGTGAGTTTTGTGGTTAGATAGGGCTGCAGCCCCTATCAAACCATTTTCCATATATGTATGTCCAAACAAACATAAAAATGTCAGCTTACTTTTTATGTTTTTTTTCATGTATCTCTATTTAGAATTGAAAAGTATCTCTACTTTTCCAAATTTGTAACATTTCCTTGTCCCCTCTCTCTCTAGAATGGAAACAAGATTTTCTCTCCCAACTTCGGTAATATCACGGTTCTCTCTTTAGAATTTCAGCACCACAATTTTTTTTCTCTCTTCCCTTCTCTTTACTTTGAAATGTTGAAAATCAAAGGCACTTTTTCTACGGTCTTCTCTCTTAGGGCATATTTGATAGGTATGAAAATATTTTAGTAAAGTATTTTCACATAAAAGAACTCCGCATGTGATTATGCATGATAATTTTTTCACACCAATTAATTACCAATTGGTGTGAAAAATGTGATTGGTATCAAAAAAAATTCTCATACAAAATCTTTAGTAATACTTCAAGGGAAGACCATAATATAGTTCATCCTGTAATGCACAAGGATGTTATATATATATATATATACAATATACGTTATTTTTAGTATTTGAAATCCTAATTTTTTTACAACCATAATGATCAAGGCTGAGATGATCAAGTCAAAGATTTTCTTATAACAAAGCTACAATTTTCTGTGAGTTTTGTGGTTAGATAGGGCTGCAGCCCCTATCAAACCATTTTCCATATATGTATGTCCAAACAAACATAAAAATGTCAGCTTACTTTTTATGTATTTTTTCATGTATCTCTATTTAGAATTGAAAAGTATCTCTACTCTTCCAAATTCGTAACATTTCCTTGTCCCCTCTCTCTCTAGAATGGAAACAAGATTTTCTCTCCCAACTTCTGTAATATGACCGTTCTCTCTTTAGAATTTCAGCACCACAATTTTTTTTCTCTCTTCCCTTCTCTTTTCTTTGAAATGTTGAAAATCAAAGGGACTTTTTCTACGGTCTTCTCTCTTAGGGCATATTTGATAGGTATGCAAATATTTTAGTAAAGTATTTTCACATAAAAGAACTCCGCATGTGATTATGCATGATAATTTTTTCACACCAATTAATTACCAATTGGTGTGAAAAATGTGATTGGTATCAAAAAAAATTCTCATACAAAATCTTTAGTAATACTTTAACTCGAGGGAAGACCATAATATAGTTCATCCTGTAATGCACAAGGATGTTTTATATATATATATACAATATACGTTATTTTTAGTATTTAAAATCCTAATTTTTTTACAACCATAATGATCAAGGCTGAGATGATCAAGTCAAAGATTTTCTTATAACAAAGCTACAATTTTCTGTGAGTTTTGTGGTTAGATAGGGCTGCAGCCCCTATCAAACCATTTTCCATATATGTATGTCCAAACAAACATAAAAAATGTCAGCTTACTTTTTATGTATTTTTTCATGTATCTCTATTTAGAATTGAAAAGTATCTCTACTCTTCCAAATTTGTAACATTTCCTTGTCCCCTCTCTCTTTAGAATGGAAACAAGATTTTCTCTCCCAACTTCGGTAATATCACCGTTCTCTCTTTTAGAATTTCAGCACTACAATTTTTTTTCTCTCTTCCTTTCTCTTTACTTTGAAATGTTGAAAATCAAAGGCACTTTTCTACGGTCTCTCTCTTAGGGCATATTTGATAGGTATGAAAATATTTTAGTAAAGTATTTTCACATAAAAGAACTCCGCATGTGATTATGCATGATAATTTTTTCACACCAATTAATTACCAATTGGTGTGAAAAATGTGATTGGTATCAAAAAAAATTCTCATACAAAATCTTTAGTAATACTTTAACTCGAGGGAAGACCATAATATATTTCATCCTGTAATGCACAAGGATGTTATATATATATATATACAATATACGTTATTTTTAGTATTTAAAATCCTAATTTTTTTACAACCATAATGATCAAGGCTGAGATGATCAAGTCAAAGATTTTCTTATAACAAAGCTACAATTTTCTGTGAGTTTTGTGGTTAGATAGGGCTGCAGCCCCTATCAAACCATTTTCCATATATGTATGTCCAAATAAACATAAAAAATGTCAGCTTACTTTTTATGTATTTTTTCATGTATCTCTATTTAGAATTGAAAAGTATCTCTACTCTTCCAAATTTGTAACATTTCCTTGTCCCCTCTCTCTCTAGAATGGAAACAAGATTTTCTCTCCCAACTTCGGTAATATCACCGTTCTCTCTTTTAGAATTTCAGCACTACAATTTTTTCTCTCTCTTCCCTTCTCTTTACTTTGAAATGTTGAAAATCAAAGGCACTTTTCTACGGTCTCTCTCTTAGGGCATATTTGATAGGTATGAAAATATTTTAGTAAAGTATTTTCACATAAAAGAACTCCGCATGTGATTATGCATGATAATTTTTTCACACCAATTAATTACCAATTGGTGTGAAAAATGTGATTGGTATCCAAAAAAAATTCTCATACAAAATCTTTAGTAATACTTTCATGAAAACATTTCACACACAAAATGTGCCTTAAGAATTTAACCTAGGCACTATCTCCCAAATTTTGAAATCTTCGCCTCTCCTTTCTCTCTCTAGCGCTTCCTTCTCTCAGCCGTTTCAATTTTCTCAAGTTTTTAGATCCTTCTCTCTCTACTCCCTAAAATTTAAGGGTGAGGTTTGTATAGGGTTGCCTCTTTATACGGACCACACGCTTATAAAATTTACTTAGAGATGGTGTTTTGGTATTTAAAATCTTATGGTGGTTTCAAAATCTTGTTTTACTTCCAGTTATTTAAAATATAAAATTATTAAAAATAGTATAGATCGAGATCAATTAACATTTAAAAACCTTGAAAATAGACGGTCCAAATAACTTATTACAAGATACACTATTTTTTGGATTTGAAATTCTTGTTTTTTCTTCATGCTTGCGAGACACTCTCTACTATAAGATTTTTACGGTGTGCTTTGTTTCATTAGTATAAGATAGCAACCTTACATAACTTTTTTTTAAAATTTAAACGTAAGAGATTATATATAATAAGACTATTTACATTTAATACAAAATGGTCACAATTATTTACAAGTTATTACGGAAAATCTTGGATGTATTATTTATAAGTTATAGCGAAAAAATCTTGGGTGTATCACAACGTACTAGAAAATTCAGAATTATATTCTCTCCAATCGGAATTGCATTATCTCCAATTTTCCAAGATTTTACCCTCTCTTCTTTTTCACTCACACCTTCTCTCGTCATTTTTCTCTCGATCCCAAAAAAAAAACTCTCTCTCTCTAGAATTTGAGGATACCGATTTTCTCACTCAAGTCGTAACAGATCTGAATAATTGGCCCAGCTGTATAGGAACAAACAGAACCATATTTGTGTTGTATTTTGCACCCTTCAGCTCCAAACCCTAACCTTTGCCCTCTTCCGAAACTGTAGGGCTTGGCCATGGCTTCTGGTACGCCCATCACCAACACCAGAAGCCAGAAAGTGAAGAAAATCTTCCTCCAATTTGATGCGAACAAAGATGGAGGCCTCAATCGAGAAGAAATGGCCTCTCTGGTTACTGCGGTAAACCCTAGAGTCAAGTTCAGCGATGAACAGATCAACGCCATTTTGGATGAAGTTTTTAGAACCTATGGTGAATTCATTGAAGGGGATAGGGGATTAACGTTTGAGGGTCTTCTTCGAACCTACGATGATGGTGCGGGTGATGTTGATAGGGATTTTGATGCGTTAGGTTTAGGGTTTGATTCAGAGCCATCTGCGGTTTCAGTGGCCTCTTCGTCGTCAATTGCAGACGAGAGGACAAACCCTAATCCTAACCCTAACAGGCAGCATGCAGTGGCTGCTTGGGCTGCGTCTCCAAGCCATGGAATCATGTATGACGTGACATGGAAACTGGTTGATGACCTAGGAATTATAGTGAAGAGGTTGAAGGTGAAGCAGATGAAGGATGGGAAGATAAAGGGCGAAACTTTTGGTGATGGCTTCTCAGATCCTGGTTGGTCTCGAGAGCTTGGCTCTGAGTCAGAGAGTGGAGCTTCAAAGAGAGTCTTTTGGGAAGAGAGTGGCCATGACTATGGCGTTTTCTTGAAGGATTTAGCAGGTTTAAGGAGCAGAGCTGATGGTTCAAAAACTAGAGAAGAAGCTTTTGATGGTCACATGGCGATAGGTAGGGTTTTGTATGATCACCAATTGTTCAAGGAAGCTCTGGTAAGTTTCAAGAGAGCTGCAGAGTTACAACCCATTGATGTTAGGCCTCATTTTAGAGCAGGGAATTGCTTGTACGCCATTGGTAAGTTCTCTGAATCAAAAAATGAGTTTGTTTTGGCTCTTGAAGCAGCGGAAGCTAGTGGAAACCAGTGGGCCTATCTTCTCCCTCAAATTCATGTCAATTTGGGGGTTGCATTAGAGGGAGAAGGAATGCTTCTCAGTGCTTGTGAGCATTACAGAGAAGCTGCAATTTTGTCTCCAAACCATTACAGGGCTTTGAAGCTTCTGGGTAGTGCTCTTTTTGGGGTGGGAGAGTATAGAGCTGCAGAGAAAGCCCTAGAAGAGTCTGTGTTCTTGAAGCCAGATTATGCGGATGCCCACTGTGATCTAGGCTCTGCTCTCCATGCTATGGGGGAAGATGAGAGGGCAATTCAGGAATTTCAGAAGGCAATTGACCTGAAACCTGATCATATAGATGCTTTGTACAACCTTGCTGGTCTCTTTCGTGATGTGGGTAGATACCAGAGGGCCTCAGAAATGTACAGCAGGGTTTTATCGGTGTGGCCAAGCCATTGGAGAGCTCAGCTCAATCGAGCCGTGTCTCTTTTGGGGGCTGGAGAGGCTGATGAGGCTCGAAAGGCCTTGAAAGAGGCTTTCAAGATGACCCATAGGATTGAATTGTATGATGCGATTGGGCATCTCAAGCAATTGCAGAGAGAGGCAGCAAAGAAGCAGAGCTCAAATGGAGAGGCAGGTTTTATTGTAGTGGAGGCCTCTAAGTTCAAAGCAAACAAGAACAAGGCCACCCCAAGACAAGAGCTTGGTCATGCTCTCCAAATCAGGTCTTTTCAGAGGCTTACAAGACTGGGGAGTTGTAATGTAGAGCTTCTAAAGAAGGAATTGGGTGAGAGCCAGGTACCTGTTTCGTATTCAGGAAGTGGGGCACCTGAGAAATCAATTAGGAAGGCAGCATTGGAGGGGTTTATTCGTAAATTGCTCCATTCCCTAAAGGCTGAGACTTTTCAAGGGGCAATGAGGGCAATCAATGAGAGGATTTTGGTTGTTTTGGATGGTTCAGGCTCTGGTAGGGTCGATATGGGCATGTTTTGTGCAATCCTTGCGCCCATATGTGCAGGTACACCTGAAAAAAGAAAGCGTGCGGTCTTTGATGCCCTAATTTGGCGCGCTGTTGAAGAGGCAGGGGGCCAAATTAGGAAAACTGACGCTGATATTTATATCAAGCTCTTGAGGGCAGTTTACCTTCCCATGACAGGGATTAGCGATTTGATGGAGGTTAATGGAGAGAGCGATGCTTCAATGGTTTCTTTCCCTGAGTTTCTTGAGATGTTTGATGATCAAGACTGGGGTTTCGGGATCATGAAGACTCTTTTGAAGCTTGAAACTAGTGATAGAATACGCCATGGCCACCATGTGTGTGCAGTTTGTCGATACCCCATCATTGGGCTGAGGTTCAAAGAGTTAAAGGCTCGTTTGAGCCTTTGCAGTACCTGCTATAGTGAAGGGAAAGTGCCTTCTGCCTGCAAACAAGAGGAATACACATTTGAAGAGTTCGGTAGTGAATCTGAGTCCATAAGAGAGAAGTTCCATTCTTGTGGTTTGCGCTCTCAAAGCTCTCCCACTGATCCGTAGTTTAATTGATGTATTGCAGAATGTTCTTTGTTTCTTTTCCCTTCACGAATGTAGTGATTGGTGGCCTTGTAATTTACTTGGCAAATTGTTCCTCTTGTATGAAGCAGAGTAGTGATGTCTTAAGTGTATGGTCTTTATCTCATGTCCCCCATTGTACATTGTATATTAAGGAATTTGCTCATAATTCTTTTGTAGAGTGATTTTTTTTACTATGTGAAAAATTGTCTTGTTGGTGGACTCCACTAGTTCTCTTATTCATTGCAATATATTTTATAAGGAACCTGTGTATCGGTTTTGCTATGCTCTTTTTTTTCTTTTCTGTCCATTTGTGAGTCTCTTCTCAGCTAGGTTAAATGATTGGGATGTTTCTGTAAATATTTCTTAAATCTGTTTACTATTGGAATTGCTTTGCCTTTAGTAGTTAATGGAATGGCTTTTGCATGGAGAAATTCTATCTGTACATCCATGTGAGCTTTTGGGGTTTATACTTTGTATGCAATGATACTTATCGTACGTATAACCTGCCCATCATATGTATACAACCTTTCCATATGTATCATATGTTAACCTTCCTATCATATCATATGGAACTTGTTATGAGGTTTTCTGATTCAGCCTGTGTAATGACTTAAAAAAAAAAGCCAGAAAGGAAGTTCCTGAGTTGTTCGTAATTTCAAGTAGTAGATTAGCCCCATGTGGTCCCAACATGCGGTAGAGCCCCTAATGATGGTTGACTTTCATAGGTCTGATTGATTTTTTTGTGAAATTATTCACATTAAGATTGAAATAATAAAGCCTCATATAATAGAATGAGTTTGTCACTTTGAAAATCGTATGCTTTTTGTGGCATATCAAGTTCAAACGCGTTAATTACCTGGTCCACTCTACCACTGGTACTTCAAGCTTTTTGTAACTGAGCATTAGAATCGGAGATTTAAGAGCAATTTCTTATTAGAATTTAGGAGCTATGAATTCCTCAAAAAAATTTAGGAGCTATGATGCTTATATTTGGCTACAACTTCCTATTCTTTTTATGATTTTATGCATGTAGTATCCAATAAAACAATACAATATTCGTTTCCAATTTTCTACTATCTGCGCTGGTTTTGGGGCACAATAGCTTTAGTGTCAAGGGACGAGCCCATAATTAGTCAGTGTTTGATTATTTCATGGACATGCCCTTGAAAGTTCTTGTATTAGTGGGCAGGAAAAATTTGTTTAGGGAATCTTTTCATGCGCCTTTTAGTGGCCATTTAAATGGGATAGGCAATTGCATTTGAAGCCATCAGTTTTGAACATACAACAACTAAAACCTATTCATACCCTTTAGTCCTCCTCTCTCCAGGGTTTGGATTGGGTATGGGTTATGCCTCAATCGATCAGACAACTCTTCGTCATGTATTTTTCACCACTATACCCCTCTTCTTGACGACTATGATCTGGAGCATAATTCCTAGAAAATTTGAATGCTGAGAGACTAGCTTAGAGGGGGTGGAGGATTGTTTCTTTTTTTATTTCCTGGGTAAGAGATTTGCTCAGAATTTTGGGCCCTCACATCGAGGGACTTTATGTTTGGCTGGAAATCCATTCTAGAGACTGGACTGATGGTCATCCTTGGATCAAACATTTGGCATCCAGGGTGTCCAGGGGTTTCAAACTGAAATTTGTTGGCTGCTCATTTGGTAATCCTGAACCAGCAGCTATAAGAGGCCTCTTTAGAAATTGCTAGGTCCTGCCTGACCAGTTTGTCATTTTCAGGCCTAAAATTGTTTGACAATTTGGTGGGGCCAATCTCATATTGTGGATGGTGATCCATGGAGCGTGGGCAAATAGTCTCCCCTCTGCCTTGGAGGTTTGGACTTCCTTTTTGATCAACTTTTTGAGGTCAATAGATCTGTTCTGGTTGTACCCAAAGACGCTTGAAGAGAGGCAAATGCTGCTGCGGATTCTATAGCAAAAGTAGGTGCTACTGGGCAAGTTTTGTTACAAATCCCACCCTTGTTTGACCTCACTGTACTGCTTTTAACTTTCTGCTTGTGTGGACATGAAGTTTTGGTTCTTTTGTATTGGACATACACTCGTGTAATCTGTGCATCTTATTCTTATTTTATAGCTTTCTGCTTGTATAGACAAGAAGTTCTGGGTCATTTGGTATTAGAAACAGCCTCACTAGATTGGCCCTGACCATTTGGTCATTTTCTGTCCCTATTGTCGTCGTTAACTCCACTTTCACAGAGGCAAACTGGAAGGGACCTGAAATTGTTTGACAATAGGTGGGACCAATCTCGTATTGTGGAAGGGAACCCAAGGAATGTCATCTCTTGGGCAAATAAAGTCTCCCCTCGGCCCTAGAGTTTGGACTTCATTTTCTATCAAATATTTGGGACCACTACATCTGTTCAGGTAGGTATTCAAAGAGGCTTGGAGAGAGGCGAATGCTTCTGTGAATGCTCTAGGAAAAGCAGGTGCTTCTGCCCAACTTTTGTTACAAATTCGACTCTTTTGGACATCACCATCCCGCTTTTAGCTTTCTGTTTGTATAGACAACAAAGTTTTGGTCCTTTTGTATTGGAAACAGCCCCATGTAATCTGTGCATCTTATTCTTATTTTACAATACAATACAGTTGTAACTGAGCATCACATGGAAGTTATATTCAATAGTGTAGTATTATGGCAAGGAAAGCACATGTAATGTCTTTAAAAGTTGGAAGATATATGCAGATAGGTTGATGCTTTATATATTGGTAACACTGCTCAAGAAAACTAGATTTATGGGGGTTGAAGCAGGATTCAGGAGGTGCCCCATGGCGGGTGTTGAAGTTGGCATTGTCCACGTTTCCTACTTAGGTTTGCTTGTTTGTGCTGACTGTTGATCTTCAAGGCGGAAGTGTTCCATCCGGTCTTTTGTGATTAGACTATCTGTCAAAATGTGTTTGACTGTGTTTCTGCTTTTATTAAAAAAGAGATTTAGAAAATTAAAGAAAAGTAGAAAAGAGAAATTACAAGACAAATTTGAAACTAGCAGAAAAGAGAAATTACAAGACAAATTTGAAACTAGCAAAAATAGGAACTAAGACAATGAATAAAGTCAGGTTTGACTTGCACATATTAGAAACAAGCCCATCCATTGGATAGCGGGCTATAAGCAGAGATTCCCCCAGGAAAATGTCAAGAACTTAGCTGAAAATAAAAAGGCTGAATAAGGCCAAAAATGATCCGAAGGTTATTGGCTGGTTCACCAAGGAGCAGATGAACCAGCTGGCTCTACTGTCCAGAGTGAATATTGACCCTGGCTTGTTTTTCACCATTTTGAGTTTTAAGTTGCACGGCTGCTGGCTGTTGTGTCTGTGTGTTTTGGAGGGGTAAGGAGTGTTTATAATAGACAGTAACTTGAAACTTGAAAGAGGTCCTCTTTGGGGTGGGTGAAGGTTTCCTTTTCAGGAATATGGGAAACGATCAAATATGCGTCTTTATTTGTTCGTTGTTGGGCTTATGTTTGTAAAAGGGTATGGGAGTTTATATTGTGAATTGGTGACATTTTTGGTGCTGACGTGTTGAAAATTGATTTACCAGAGCCTTTATGGTAGTGGACAATAGAGATGAAAGGTGGGTGCTAAGAGGAATGTGGTTCAAAACATTTTCTGAATGCCTGTATTAAGATGATTATTCGTTGGTTAATGAATAATGATTGAGTTCATAGCATTTTCGTGTGTGATGGAACACCTGTGGGGATAGGGGTGTAGTGATACATTGGTGTCAAGACTGAACTTTCTATTGCCAGCTCTTTGTGGGGGTACCTACTTCAACTCTTTGGCTGGTCCTAGGTGACTCCATCCATTCCTCAACTGGTGGAGGCTTTCCTCTCTCCTCCATGGACCAGACAGGAGAGGTTCCTTTGGTGCGCAGCGGTTGAGGCTACGCTTTGGGTGATCTGGTTCGAGCACAACAATTGCACATTTTGAGGGGAGAAGTTGCACCAGACTAACACTATTTGATAAAGTCAAATCTCTCGTTATATTCTAGGATAAGAACCACAGTCTTCAAGCATTGCCCAGTCTCGGACTTCCAACTCAATTGGAGGAACTTACTCTCCTTCATAACAGTTTGTATATCTTGTTCCTCTCTATGGAGACCCTCGAAACAGGCCAAGTCAAACTTAACTTTGACTTGGGCCTTGCAGGTTCAGAGATTCCGAGGGCACTACTCTTCTTTCTTTCACTTTGCAGGATTTAAGAATCCATGGTAGCCGAAGCCTTAGCCTTTCTAGTGGGACTCAGTTGCTTTAACCCCTCATGAGGTGCAACTCTGATAGTTGAGGGGGACTCGAAGAATATCATAGCTAGATATTCCCTTTGCTCATAGAGATTGGAACTTATAGGCATACTTGGAGAGAGGTCAATGCTGCGGCAGATGCCCTCGCTAGGGAAGGCTCCTCACAGTAGAACTCGCATGAGACCTTTGAGCATCTTTTTGAGCTCTAATCAACACAGTTGTTTTACTTTACATACTTGAGCGTGTATGGCGCTTTTTGGACCCCCTTAAGGGGTTTTTGATACATGAACGCTCGGTCGGTGGGTAGTTCATTCTTTTTATGCACCTCCTACAGTTTCAAAAAAAAAAAAAAAAAGAGTAAATGCTATGGACCACAACGGCCTAGTAGACCCTAGCTAACTTTTTGGACTTAAAACCTAAACTTCAAGCTTATCCATTACCCCAAATAGCCATGACCCTAACCGGCTATTGATCCGATACCCTGAGACCTAGAATCGACACCCAAAAGTACTATCCTTTTAGACCGCTTAAATTTTATCCAAATTGGGTCAAATTTGATTTTAAATTAAAGAGGAGATCAAAAGATTTCGGACAGTTTAAGTTTCATTTGAATTCAAGTTACGGTTTGGAAATTATTATCTTAATAAAATTATTTAGCACAAATTCCATAAAGGTCCTTGCAAAAATTCCAAAACGCCTTCGAATTTTTTGGAAGCTGTTGTAGCGGTTTTTTTCACCTTGTGATAAGCATGTGTTTGACCCAAATTTATCGTAAGATAAGTACAAATATTTTTAGGATAGCTAAAACCATTCTTTAGAATTATCCTTAACGTAACTCCTATTTAAACCTCCTTAGCAAACACCAAATGATTATAGAAAATACCTAAAAACAGTCCAAAAATTTCACAAAATTAGAGAAAAAAGCCTAATTACCGCAAACCCTAGTTAGGAAAACCCTAAATCCTACTCCTTCAACCCTAGAAATCTAGAAGCATAAAACCCTACCCCTAGATCTAGGCCATTAAACCCTAGAGAATCCAATATAAAAATTAAACATTTAGTCAAATTTCAACCAATTTCTAGTATGAAGAGAGAAAGCAATGGCCTAGACAACCTGTCTTGATACAGGCCCCAATTTTGGGTTTCGGGTGTCTGAAAATCCTAAACCCTACTCCTTCAACCCTAGAAATCTAGGCCATTAAACCTTAGAAAAGCCAATATCAAAATTAAACCGTTCTTAGTCAAATTTCAACCAATTTCTAGTATGAAGAGAGAAGACAATGGCATAGACAACCGGACTTGATACGGGCCCCATTCCGGGTTTCGGGTTTCCCAGTCCGACTGGCCTGGGTAGGTAAGTTTCCTTCTCCCTGTCCTTTTTGGTTTTTAGATATTTTTATATCTGTTTGTATTAGTTTAGTTTAGAAGTGTTTCTTGTGTAAAAAATCAATTGCCGTTGTTAGCAATATAAGAAATAAATCTATTTATCAAAATTGACTTTTTTTCTTCATATTGTAATTCGACCACCCTGCAATCTCTACTGATTTTCAATATCTAATTTGGAGTTCAGATCAGAGAGGACGGCCTTTTGCATTGCTGGGTGTATTGGACCCGGAGGTCCTTCTTGCCTCTTCTCTTCCAGCGATTGTTGTCTGGGCCCATTGCCTTTCTGTTTTGTGAACTGTTAACTCCTGGGCATCAATCGCACTCGTCTCACCACTTTATTCATTTTTTTTTTTTCTTTTTTTTTTTAAAAAAGAAGTAAAAAATGAGTTTATTTCAATAGAAAGATGTTGCTTCATAATCATATGGATTATGCTCACTGACATTTTTTGCGCAATTTCGCTAGCCTTGTTTGGATCTCTTCTCATCTTGCATCACCTAATCATTTTTCAGTAAAAAAATAAAATAAAATAATTTGTGGGCTATTTTCTTTTAAAAAGAGTAGTGTCATTTCTGCTAGTGGAACCTTTTCCATAAAAAAAGCGTGGAACTTAATTCAATACAAAAGTTTACCTCACCTTCTATTTCGTGCTCTTTGGTTAGCCAAATGTCATTTACGGGCCAGGTGGTTCTCCTGGTTAGCTGTATACAATCGACTACCGACTACATCTATATTTCTACAACGGAGTACTCATATGGCTACTATCTGTCCTTTTTGCAAAAACAATGAGGAAACCCTATGTCATCTTCTATTTCATTGCACTTTTTTGTAGGGTGCTTGGCGGTCTTTAGCTTGACAGTGTGGCAAGAGCTTTGTGCTTGGAACTTCGGGTTAGGATACACTTTGTAGTTGGCTAGTCTTCATATTCAAATCAGACAGGTTTCTTAACATTTAGATGTCTATCTTCTTCACAACAATTTGGTTTCTGTAGGAAGAGTGAAACATAAGAATCTTGTGAACTAACACATCAAGAAGAGAGCAGGTTGTTATTCGTATTACTTCACATGTAAATGCCATTGCAGAAGTTAAAGAATGGGCATTTCATCTATCAGAAAAGACGATTATTGGCAATATACATATTAAGTGGTGCCTGCTGAAGCCAAAATGCATGATCCCAGTCACATGGTTACTTTTGGAAGCTTGTTGTTATAAGCTGAATATTGACGTTGCGGCCTTGCACAACCTTGGTTTGGCAGATGGTGGTGGGGTCATAAGAAATTGCAATGGTGGATTTGTAGCGGCGTTTACTAAACACTTTGGTTTTGTATCCAATAATTTTACAGAATTCGAGACTCTAGAAGAAGGCATTCTTTTAGCTATTCAAAAAGGTTGCTTCCCGATACAGATAAAGAGTGATTCATTTCTACTAGTAGAGCCATTAAAATCAACGTCGTGCCCATTGGAGATTACCGACGATAGTGGTCTATTGCTCATGTTTTTCGTGAGGCTAGATGATGCCCTCTCTAAGAGATGATCGTTTTATATAGGTAGCAAGATGATCGGTTTATACATGAGCCACAAATTGATGTAGTCGTCCTCCTGACTTTTTCTCTCTTCTTTTATTACATGATTTCTTTTATTACATGATTTGACGCAACTGCCATATTATAGGGTTGTATAATAACGTGTTATCCCTTTTTTATTAATGAAAAATTGGGTAGAGCCCTTCCCCCCCCCCACTGATTTACCCCAAAAAAAAGAAAGAATAATGTCATTTCTCTAAAATCAAAATCATCTTGCTTAAAAAAAAAGATAAATTATTTTTAAATAAAAAATCATTTTATAGGTTGTTGTTTTTGTTTTCGAAAAATATATATGTTTCTTTCTATTAATAAAATTGCCTTTTGAAACCTTTCTTTTAAAAAAAAATTGCTTCTATTTCATTTTTTTTATAAAAATCGCATTTTCATATTTCCCTTATAAAAAAAGAAATACCTTTTTTTCTTCTTTTTCTTGATATTAAAAAGTCGCATTTTAAGATCTCTTTGCCTCAAAAAAAGAAAAAAAGAAAAAAAGATCGGTTTAGCCATTCTCATTTTCTTAAAAAAAAAACAAAACTTTTGAGGACAATTTTGATTTCAACAAAAGCCCTTTTTTGGTTTTTTTTTTTAAAAAAGAAAAACTTTTAAAGTTCCCTTCTCTTGAAAAAAGAGAGATTTCTATACTTCCCCTACAACATAGAATAGCTATGCTTCTCCTACCATCCAGCTCTCCAATTTTGATCGAGAGAGCCACTCAACGTTTGATCATAAATCTAACGTCTCAAAGTATTTTTATTTTTAGTTTTTTGTACAAATTTTATGAATATGAAATTTGGTACATGCCATCTTCTCATTGGGGTGCACCTATAAAAAATATTAAAAATAATTTTTTGATAAAATATAATGATCAAAATACCCCTTGAAAGTTTTAGGGGTATTTTGGTCATTTATTTTATTAGAAATATTTTTTTAATATTTTTCACTAGTTCAAGATTAATAGAGGATTGGACATCCAAAACTGGTGTCAAAATAGTTTATAGAAAAAAATTAAAAATAAAATAGTCTAGAGACGAGACATTGTGATTGGGGCAATCGTAGCTCTTCATTCATAATGAACGGTTGGATAAGGGGAAGTTTATAAGTTTTATGTTGTAGGGGAAGCATAGAAAGCTTGCCTTTCAGAAGAAAAGGGGAAAAAAATAAAATACAATCTATTTTGTTATTATGAAAAGGTTTTTTTTTCTAAGACTGTTTTGTTTTCCAAAAAAAAAAAAAAAGCAAAAAAGAAGAAAAAAATATAAATTAAATTTCGGTTAAATATTGCTACATTATCTTTCTCATTCTTACAATCTAGTTTTTTACTTGTTTCTGTTTTCTTTCTTTGATCACTAAAGGAATGAGATAACTGCGATACTCTAATTACATGCATTTTCATTGCTTTTATTTCATAACTTTATACAAAAAAAAAAGTATAAATCGATGAAATAAAAGAAATAAACAAAACACTGTTGTTCTTTTTTTCTTTTACACTTCTAAGAGTATTTAGATTTTCCTTTCCATTTGCTTTAAAAAAAAAAAAGAAATAAAAAGAAATTTTTTTTATGTTGTTTAGAAGATTGAATTTTCTACGCAACTTTCTGTTTTTTTTTTAAAAAGAAGCATTTTTAAAAGTAAAAATAAATTGGGCTTTTTAAGCCTTTGCAGCTTCACAAAAAAAACGGAATAAAAAAACGACTATTCCCCCAAAAACAAAAAAAAAAAAAAAAAATCTTCCACCTTTTCTTGTTAATAAAAACTCCATTTTAAACATTTTGAAGGTCTTCTCACTGCAGGGTAGTAGTGGTGGTCGCAATGAAGTTGTGGTGATGGTAGTGACTAGTAGGTGGTGGTGGCAGCTAGAGTAGTAGTGGTTCAATGATAGTGGTAGTTGTGGTGGCAGTGGCGGTGGCGGTGGCGGTGGCGGTGATATTGGTGATCATGGCACCAGCGGAACCACAACAATAGTTGAACAATGTTAATTAGGTGCAGTAGTGGTAATGTGATGGTGGTAGTATTGATCGTAGAAATACACACATAACAAGAGGGAGCCAAATCAATTTTTTACCAAAACAATCTAGTGCAGTTTTTTAAAAGTTCAATTTGGAAGGTGTTTAGGATTCAATTCAAATTTGTGAATCAAATATGCCAAATTACAGTGCAATTTTTTGAAATGGGCTCAAATTACAATTTGGCCGGAAAATCAAATGATGTCTTATTAACAATGCGATTACACAATAAAATAATTTATCTTTCATATGAAATGGGCTCAAATTGCAATTTGGTGAGGAAATCAAATGATGTCCGATTAACAATGCCATTATACAATAACACAATTTATCTTTCATTTAAGAAGTCAAAACGCATAGAGTTGGAAGCAGCTAAGTTGTGCCATTCGGCCGAATTCCTAAAAATAGGAAATTTATTTAAACTTTGCAACACACCCGAGCTTATCAAACACATCAAGGCTTTGCTCCACATGGATCCTTAATATTATTATTATTAATATTAATTATATATATATATATATATTTTAGGTAGATCAATAAGAAATACAGGCTCCTATCCGTTTTAAAAATAGTTAAGGATTTTCGAATACATTAATAGGAATGAAAATCTAAAATAACTTAGGCCCAAATGGCACAACCAACATCAATCCAAAGTAAGTGAGGCTGAGGTCGCACTACCACCACCTCAACCCCATTCCCATGCCTCGGATTAGTTATGCATCACATAACACTCATCATAATTACGAATATGCCAGTCCCACACCATCCATCCTATCCATCCATCATCATCATGGATGGTGATGATTTGCCATTCTTGTCCTCTTCTGCCCACGCCTATCTCGGTGATAGACATACATTCAGTGGGCCAGTCCTGTGATTTCTCAAGCAACAAGACAAACTTATCACATTTGCTCATTCACTTTTAGCATTTTCTATATTTATTTTTATATATTTTTTTGCTGTCTCCTTTGTCTTACAGTATTGAAACAGAATTTATTGTTAAAAAAAAGAAGCAAATAATCAAAGCTAGACTTGGTAACTTGGAGAGAATGGAATACAACACATACAAATTCTATTTTTCCTTTTATATCAGGCTTCTTTTCTTGAAAAATTCCAAAATAACTATATACATAAGAAAAAAAGAAAAGACATATCAATACAATGGAAGAGGAACACATAGATACAGCCATAACACTGCAAGATTCCTCTGCAAGTCTCTTCTACATTTGTTTTTTAATGAAAATCCATGGAGTGAAGAAGCTTTTTATCCTGCATTCCCAACTGCCCTTCTCTCTTCATCGACAACCACCCGTTCCTCATCACCAAAAGTCACCACCCAACTCGCCGGAAAAAACAAAATTCCAGCCAAATCATGAACCAAATATCCCTGCTTTTGCTTCTCCTTAGCCTGGTTTTTCTCTCTTGTCCATGTAGCTTTATGTGTCATGGTGAAAGTAGAAATGGTTTGGGTGTGGAAGAAGCATATCTCAAGTGGGTTAGGAACATGGGCTCTCTTACTCATTCTATTTTCAGTACAGCAATGAAGAACAAGCCAAAGCCTTCAATGTATATTACTGTTGATAAGGAACCAGGGTCGGGTGACTTTGTTTCAGTTCAGGAAGCCATTGATTCTCTTCCTGATGGTAATGGGGTCAGGGTCGTGATCTGCATCCATGAAGGAGTGTACAGGTAAGGACTTAGTCTCTAAAGGAGAGAGAGAGAGAGAGAGAGAGAGAGAGAGAGAGAGTAGGGTGTGGAAATTGTATTTGGGACAGTGCGACAGAACTAGCCCGAGTTCAATCGGCCTCCAGCGAGTAATAGTGCGAGGCCGAGTAACCCCCAGTTGTGTTAATAACTCGGGGTGTATAAAAAAAAAGGGATTGCTTTGAAATATGAATTCAAACTATTTAAAAAATTATAAAGGATCTAGAAATGTTAAGTAATTTTTTGTTTTGGATGTTTTTGGCAAAGATTGATGAGTGTTTTTTGTCATGATGCCTATTTTTATTTTTTTTGGATATTTTAAAATGTAAATTATTTTTTTTAAACCCATTTTTTTCTTCTTTTTTAAACTTATTTAACTTGTAAAAGTTGTTTTTGGTTTTACTATATTTTTTTTCTAATTTTTATTTTTTCAAAAAAGTTTTTTTTTTTAATTTATTTAGGGCATTTTGGTCCTCTACAGTACTTGCCCGAGTCAGAAGTAACTTGCCCCAGCGAGCCCGGCCCTCGATCCGCAAGTTGTAGCCTAGGCCCTACTTCTTTAGGGCCGGGCCGGCCACCGGTATGGTGTGCATTTTTTTTGCACAGTGTAAGCCTTTCATTATGCTCCATATTGATATATAATGCTGGTGCACTACATGTATGCATAGAGAGAAGGTGAATATCGCTGCAACAAAGGCATATATAAGTCTAGAGGGAGCTGGAGCTGAAAAGACAGTGATTGAGTGGGATGATACAGCTGATAAGATTGGGGCCAATGGGCAACCCATGGGCACCTTTGCCTCTGCCACTATGGCTGTTAATTCTCCGTACTTCATTGCTAAGAACATTACCTTTAAGGTACCTGTTCCTCTTAAAGTCTTCAATTTTTTGTTTGATTTAGTGTTGCATCAGGTGAACAAGTCCATTTGTATTAATATATATTTAGTTTCAATCAATAGATGGTATACAACATGGTCATTTATTTTTATTACAAGGAGTTTATAATCACTCTTACTCATTAGATGTCCAATTGGATGGTTTAGGCTTGTTATGAAGTATGATAATTTTATTTTTTTTGAACTCTAAGTCTCTTCAATGACATTATTACAAACGCCCGATTTGAAATATACAGGATAAGATTGATTGTGATTTCCTAATACAAAAAGGAAAATCATATCGTTATATGCTTCCCTTCAATCCATAGTAATTTTTAGTCTTTATTTAATTGTTAACTTATTCATCTTTATAGAAAAGTATACAATGATACAAAGTGGTCACGCTTAATCCTGATCATTAGATATGAAACTAGGTGGTTGCATTTATTCCATAGACCAAGTTCACAGTTCAACAGAAATTTTCTCAAACTTTGGGAGACACCCAAGCTACTAGATTTCACACCGGATGATTATAAGTAATTGTGACCTCCTTATACGAAAGATAAATTGCCTCATTACATACGGTCCCAATTTTTATTGCTAAACCTTTTTATATCATCTCTAGTTTTTCCTTTTTTATTTTATTTCTAAAACTTCATCTATTTTCCCAATTATTTCTGTCATAGGTTCCAATTTATTTGAGTCATGTCCTTTTGATAGGAATCATAGTTTAAATTAAATATAGAGGTCTTCTCTCTTATCTTCGAAGTCCGAGAGGTGAAACATATTGGGCCAACATAAATATTCTATCTACTCCCTATCTAAGAGCGGTTTTTAAAAAAATAGGGAGAAAAACGTCTTCTACAGAGAATTCAAATCTCAAATAGTATTTTTCTCCCTTAGTAGTATAGGTGGCTATAGAACACCAGACAATTTCTTGTACTTGTTCTTTCAAAACTTGCCTGTTCGACTCAAGAATTGCCCGAATTGGATTCGATCAGGAGGCTGCCGGTTTTGGGTTGATGAAGCCCAAAATTTCCCGAGTCTCTCAGTTTTCTCGAATTTTTACTATTATCTTTATGTTAATATACCTTAGTCTGACTCAGAAATCACCCCGAGTCAGTTCGGGCGAATTGAATTTGCATCTTGATGAATAGTAGCCTGATTCCAATTTTTTGAAATACTGTTTGTTTTATTTTCCTAGCCAATCCCAAATAATTGAAAAAAAAGGCTTTCATGATGATGATTGCTTGTTTTATTTTTTTTGGAAATTTATATAGCAAGGCCATTTATCATCGGTACAAGAAGATTACAACCGTTAATGACCATTGGATGTGAAATAGAGTGGTTGGGGATGTATCACAAAATCCAAAACAAAATTTCCCGAATATAATGACATGCTTCAATACGTCACATTTCACATTCATTGATTAAAAATGATTATGACCTCCTTGTATCAAAAGGTATACCATGTCTATTTTCTTTTTCATTTGGACCGGTTGATGCACTAAGAGAGAATAAACAAGAGATCATTTTGTGCTTGTAGAACACAGCACCAGTGACAAAATCAGCAAAGGGAAAGCAAGCAGTGGCACTTAGAGTTTCAGCAGACACAGCTGCCTTCTTCAATTGCAAGTTTAAAGGGGCACAAGACACACTCTATGACCACATTGGAAGACACTATTTTGAGGGGTGCTACATAGAAGGCTCAGTAGATTTTATTTTTGGAAATGGTCTCTCTCTATATAAGGGATGTCATGTCCATGCCATAGATCGTGTGGGGTATGGTGCCCTAACTGCTCAGAAGAGAGAGAATATGTTACAAGAAACAGGGTTCTCCTTTGTGGGTTGTAGGGTTACTGGTTCGGGAGCTTTCTACTTGGGAAGGGCATGGGGCACCTTCTCTAGGGTGGTTTTTGCCTATACTTTCATGGACAACATCATAGCACGAAGGGGGTGGTACGATTGGGGTGATCCCAGCCGCGAGATGTGAGTAGCCTCCTCTCTCTCTCTCTCTCTCTCTCTCTCTCTCTCTCTCTCTCTCTCGGAGTGTGTGCGCTTGTGCACATATGTGTGTGGGTGCAGTGATGAGGTGCATTTAATTGTGAAAATATATATGATAAGACTATTTACTTTTGATACAAAGATGTCACAATCATTATCAATTGTAGGATGTGAATTGGATAGGCGGTAATGTGTCACAAATTGAGCACAAAGTCCTAATTGTTTTTTATCGAAAGCTGGGATATATTTAATATATTATATTTCACAGTTGAGAAAAGTTGTGACCTTCTTTTACCAAAAATAAATGGTATCATAATATACAATCTCCTTATTATTTGTTAAAGAGTTCATAAAAAAATTTTAAGTTAAAATACTTTGGGAGTGTATATCATCAAACCATTTATTTTTAGTACAAGAAAGTCATAATTATTTTTAGCTATTGGATGTGAAATTCAATAGATTGAAGTGTATCATAACATTTGAGAAATTTTATTTTGGACTTTGTATCCAATCAATGATACATCCTCAACTGCCCGATTTCAAAACCAATGATTAATAATGATTGTGACCTCCTTATATAAAAAATAAATGGTATCATTGTATTTATTTCTAAATATTATACATATATATGGAAACATATAGGAAAATATTTAAGAATACTCACAAGAGAATTTCTGCAGTATTTTGCTCATTGCTCATCACCATCCAAAGTCTATCAAACGACTAATATTGTCTAAAAGTATTTGAATTTTAATAAATTTTCTACAAATCATATTAACCTGAAATTTTGTATATGTATGCGTTATAGAGAATCGCACCTAAGTAAAATATAAAAAATAATTTAGATAATAAAATGACCAAATTATCCCTATAAACATTTTAGGGGTATTTTTATCAATTCATTTTTTGATAATTATTTTTAGTGCTTTATTTTGATCTGAGTTAGTTATATGTACACATAAATCAAAATGCAACTGCATCTGATTAGTAGAAAACTATTAAAATTAAAATACTATCAGACAACCATGAGTACATGATGGACTTTGAATGGTGATGAGCCATAAATAAAATGCTGTAAAATTTCACTTGCGAGTGTTTGTTAGTATTTTCCATATATGAACATAGGTTTGGATATAATACACCCAATGAATTTTTCTCTAGTACTTGAATACAATCATAATAGATTGATTTCAACAATGGATGGTTGGGATGGGTGGCTTCACTTATTTCAGTGAGATTTTTACACAACTCGAGGGGGCACTTTTAAGCGGTTCTTGTTAACATTTGACCACCGACGTAATGTCAGTCAAGTACCATTTACAGAATTGCCTTGTAGTAATATTTGCAAAATTGACTTGTAGTAGCATTTGACCACTAACATAATGACATTTGACCCTTTGTTTTGTAGCAATATTTACAAAATTACATTCATATAATGATGAAGATATCATAAAAAGTAATTTTTTTTAAAAAATAGACTACGAAATTAATAAATCTACCAATCACAACTCTTTATAACTTTAACCTTTGTAATTTGAACGGTTGTGAAGTTTAGATTATTCCATATATATATATAAGAAAAAACTAACAATAGCTGGCCAACTATAATGACTAGTAATCTAGGTGGAATGGGAGCCGTCAGATCTTCATCATGCGGTTTAGAATGCATATCACTATTTTAATTTTAATTATTTTTTTATAAATCAAATCATAATGAAATGTTATACATATGTACTAAAAAATAGAGCACACAAATAAAAAATATATAAAATATATTTTCAAAATTTAAAACGATCGAAATACCCCTGAAAAATGATAGGGGTATTTTGGTCATTTAAGTTATTAAAATATTTTTTTTATATTTTTATATGGTGCGCAATAGTGTTAGGTATATATGCCCAAAATTTAATATTAATCAAATTTATATAAAAAATTAAAATTAAAATAGTGATGTGCATTCTGAACCGCATGATGAAGATCTAACAGCTCCCATTCCACCTATATACTATTCATTATAGCTGGCCAGCTGTTGTAAGGTTTACCCGTATATATATATATATATATATATATATATATATATATATATATATATATATATATATATATATATATATATATAGGGTGCAGTTGGCATACAGATGCATCCGTAGTTGTAGAGGTAAGGTGCACCTTCAAATTTTATATATATATATGAGTAATGATCCTATAGGAACCTCCCCCACCCATGTGTGTATGACTCCAAAGGATCACCATTAAAGTTGGCACGGATCTCTGGAAAAGTTATCGCATGGGTGTGAGACTTGATTTTTTTATAGATCTGTGCCAAATTTAATGACGATCCTTTGGGGTCCTACACACATGAGTAGGGGAAGGTCCCATAGGATCATATATATATATATATATATATTACAAAATGGCTATAGGCGAAAATAAACAGTGATTCGCATACTCTCATCACCGTCCAAAGTTTATTATACGGTCACGATTGTTCGGTAGTGTTTCATTTTCATTTTTTTATATAAATCTGAATGACCTGAAATTTGGAGCGTGTATTTATGAATAATAGAAAAATCTATGAAAAATATAAAAAAAAATATTTTATATGAAAAAAAATTGACCAAAATACCCCCAAAAAGTTTCAAGGGTATTATAGTCTTTTTTTCATAAATTATTTTTTTAATATTTTTATTAGATGAGCTTCAATAAGATGTACACATGATCCAAATTTCAGATCATTACAATTTGTAAAAAATCAAATGAAAAATAAAATACTACCGGACAATCGTGACTGTGCGATGAACTTTGGACGGTGATGAGGATAGGCGAAATCACTGTTCCTTGTTGCATATAGGTGTTGGGAAGAATTTTCCACACACACACACACACACACACACACACACACACACACACACACACATATATATATATATATATATATATATATATATATATATATATATATATATATATATATATATATATATATATATATATATATATATATATATATATATATACATTGATCCAATGCAATGGTTGTATTATAGTATAATGCAATGACACTCCTAGAAAACCATGTTTGTGGTATTTGTATGACCCCAAATTTTACACACACACTCTCTTCATCTCAATAATCCATCCCCCAAAAAAAAAAGTTAAATTTGAACCATAGATATGGTCAAAATGAGTCCTCTCCAAAAACGAATTTAGACCATTCATTTTGTGAACTTCAAAATCTTAGACTTTATGAACTCAAAATCATTTTTTTATTTTTTAACATCGTTCATCTAATGATAATAAAGCCATCCAAAAAAATTGGAAATGAAAAAATCCTTCTAAGACCTAGATCTAAGCATCTCACCAAAATGAACGGCCTATATTAATTGAGCTAAAAGAATACCTTTTATGTTGTGTTTTCAATTTTTTATTTCTTTCTGATTGTTCATTAGAATAACAAGAGTGTATGTTTCAAAATTTAGATCAAACAAATGGCCATAAGATGGTTTTTTAAGGTTGTTGCATCATATTACTATATAACGGTTGCATGAAATCATTGCCCATATATATATATATATATATATATATATATATATATATATATATATATATATATATATATATATATATAGAGAGAGAGAGAGAGAGAGAGAGAGAGAGAGAGAGAGAGAGAGAGAGAAGATGAGATTAACTCACTAGCTCATATGAACATATGAGCTTAATGTCCCAGATTGATTTTGGGCCAATCTAATGATCATGGATGTCCGGTAGTGTTTGAATTTTCTTTTTTTTTTTATTAATTCAAATCACTTGAAATTTTATAAAAAATAGGTGAATCTTTGAAAAAGATCAAAAAAATATTTTACATGAAATAATTTGACCAAACTACCCCTAAAAAGATTCGGGATATATTTTGGTGATTTAGTTTTATGAATAATTATTTTTTATATTTTTATTAGGTGTGTCTTGATGAGAAGAACACACACCTAAAATTTAAAGTGATTTGGATCTGTAGAAAAAAAAATAAAATTTAAGTATTACTAGACGGATCCGTAATCGTCAGATCGGCTCAGATTCAATTTGGGCCGTTTGGCTCATATGTTCATATAAGCTAGTAGGCTAATCCCATCTTTTCACACACACACATATATATATATATATATATATATATATATATGGAAAATGCTGAGATTAGCCACTAGCTTATATGAACAAATGAGTTCATATGAGCCCAATGGCCCAGATTATATCTTGGCCGATCTGATGGTCACGACTTCATTTCGTATTTTAATTTTAATTTTTTTTATTACAAATCCAAATAACTTGAAATTTTAGGCATGTGTTTCTCAAAAATAGGATAATCGAATAAAAATATTACAACAATAATTTACAAGAATTAAATTGACCAAAATACCTTTGAAAAGTTTTGGAGGTATTTATTTATTATAAATTATTTTTTAAATATTTTTATTAGGTGCGTCTTGATAAGAAGAATGAATACCTAAAATTTCAAATTATTTGAATTTGTATAAAAAAATTAAAATTCAAACACGAAATGAGGTCGTGATTGTCATATCGATCAAGATTCAATCTAGACCATTGGACTCATATTTTTATATGAACTAGTGGGCTAATCTCATCATTTTCATATATATATATATATTAAAAACCTCTTGATAGCTTTTAGCTCATCATAAGGTTGACATGACCTAATCATCATGCACTTAGCGTATGTCAAATGTGATTAAATAAACTTTAGATCTCTACACCTGATGGGGTGTTTGTTTCGTAGAAGTCTCAGCTTCCAAAAGACAGTTGAAGAGAGGCTTCCATAATTGGAATACTTCTCACATTTGTTATGCAGGGATGTTTTGGAAACTATTGCCCTGGGCCCTTTCAAAATATCGTATATCGTCAATTGACATTGTTTATGAAAGCCGTTACAAGTGCAAATATCCTTCCAAATCTATCTTAGATAGGATTTTAGTGATCTAAAATTTAACAAGTGGAAACTCGACCACCCGAATTTGAATGAAAGTTTAATTTTATTATTAAATTTAATTAATATTAAACTTTTTAATGAACTATTTTGAAATTTCTTGTTTTTACCTCTTTTGAAAGAATAGGCTGAAGGTCTATTTTTTTTTTATTAGATTCATGATCATGGTGATCAAAATATTATTGATCCGTAAAATTTTAGCTCTAAAATCCATCCCTGTGAGGAATTTTTGGAAGGGGACGCATTTAAACAAAGAAATCACTAACACTTCTTCTTTTCATCACTTGCTTAAAGCAAATATAAAAATACCACATTGGATGGCACCATTTTGATCGACAGACAGACATTGACTAAGTTTGATATTAATCTCCAAATGCTAGAGTCCTCAAATTCGAATTTCATAATTCTAAAAAATAATTGTCCTAGCTGGAATTGTATGGTCTGAGATCAATTATAATTGTTATAAGTTCACAATCACTCTAAGCCATTAGATATCAAATTGGATGGCTCGGGTATTTCATGATGTTTGAACAATTTTTTTTTGAACTTTGAATCTAGTCAATGTCACATTTACAACCACCCGATTTTATATCTAACAGACAAAAATGATTATAACCTCGCACTCAAAAATAAATGATCTCTTTGTATATTCTTTCCTATAAAAAATGTGAATATAAAATAAATTTTTTTTTTTGTAGGACTGTTTTCTATGGACAGTACAAGTGCAGCGGACCAGGAGCACAGTATGGAGGGAGGGTAAAATGGTCAAGAGAGCTCACCTCCCAAGAGGCCAAACCTTTCATCTCCTTGAATTTCATTGACGGTTATGAATGGCTTGATTTTCACAACTAACTTAAAAGTTTGTTTATTTGTTCATTATTCATTTTTTAACATTAAAAAAAATTGTTTTTTATTTTCTTCTTTCTCAATGTGAATTTGTGTCAATTGAAAGAGATTGGAAGGGTCTATTTGATAACCGGAATCTGGAAGCTCTAAACATCTAGAAGCAGGATTTTTTGTTGTCTGGAAATGAGAAAATACCACGTTTCATAACCTTTTCAGAAGTTCTAGCAAGGTTATGTACTTGTGTCTGATTGAATATGAAAGCCTTGGGCATGTTTGTTTTGTAGAAGCGGCTTCCACAACTGTAATACTAATGCATTTGTATATTGGAAGCGTGACATTGTTTGTTAGAAGCCCCAGCTTCCAAGCTCACCCAGGGAAGTGACGGCTTCCAAAGTGTGTGGAAGAGGGAGTCTTTCGTAACTCCCTTTCCCACGTAACGAACATGCCTCTAGGGATTTGGAACTTGGCCAGTTTAAGATGTTCATTATGGTTGTCATTGCTGAACATACCCTATCCAGAATAGGTCAAATTGTATGTCTCGATCATATAAAAAAAAAGAAAAAAAACTACTTTTCTCTCTCATGAGCTTATATAAAATATAAAAATAATATTTTAAAAAGTAAAATGGCCGAAGACTCTATTTTGATCATTTTATTTTATATAAATTTTTATATTTAATATAGATGTACCCCATGAGGCACGCACAAAATCCAAATGTAACCTCAATATAATATTAAGGAATAATGGAAAAACTTAAAAGCCAACATTTTGGAGATAACCTAATGGTCCGCATAAGTAATCATCTTCGTGAAGACTTTTGATGCTGCGCTTCGCCAAGAGCTTATTATTAGATTTTTGTTATTCCTAAAAGTTAAATTCAATAGAATATTCCCTCAACAAAAGTCGAGTTTAAACATATAGTCCGAAATTTAATTTCTGGTTAACCGAACAAAGGTTATATTTTGTATAAAAAATTTAGGGAGACTGATAAATCGGGATCTAGAGGCATGAGACGAAATCACTTTTTTCGAAGTGATAAACCCCTCGACTCAAAGAAATCTGAGAGACGACTCGGTCCTGGTGAGTTCATTCCTAAGATACGACCAGGAAAATTAAATAGCAGACAAGCTTTCTATACTTCCCTTATAGCATGGAAGTTTTATCCTCCCTTTTATCCAATCGTCTATTTTGAATGGAGGGTTAAGATTGCCTTAAACACAATATCATGTCTTTACACTATTTTATTTTTAATTTTTTTTTCTATAAACTATTTTGACGCCAAATTTTGGACGTCCATTCCTCTATTAAACTCGCACTAGATAAAAATATTTTAATTTTTTTCAATAAAATGGAATGACCAAAATACCTTTGAAATTTTCAAGAAGTATTTTGGTCATTATATTTTATAGAAAAATTATTTTTAATATTTTTTATAGGTGCGCCCCAATGAGAAGATGACACGTACCAATTTTCATGTTCATACAATTTTTATAACAAAACAAAAAATACAATACTTTGAAATGTCAGATCTAAGATCAAACGGTGAGTGACTCTCTTGATCAAAATTGGATCGCTGGATGGTAGGGGGAAGATAGAACTTCTATGCTGTAGGGGCAGCATAGACATGGTGCTACAAAAGTAATCACGTGCTCAAAGAAAAGGCGCGTTGTTTTAAATAATAAAATATTAAGTTCAGGTAGGAAAACTTAACATTAAGTAGTAGATAAAAAGGGGATCATTTGGGCAAACAAATATGGGATTGTATAGAATGAGTCCGTTTATCTTTGATATAAGGAGGTCACAATTATTTAGAATTATTCGATGTAATTTAATAGCTTGGGTTTGTTATAAAGTTCGAAAAAATTTATTTTAAACTTTGAACGTGGTCAATGGCATAAATGTAACTACCCTATTTGACATCCAATGATCAAGATTAATTAAGATTACTTTGTACCAAATATAAATAGTCTCATTGTATACTTTTTCAAAAAATAAAACCAGCATAAAGCTTGTGAGAGAAACGGCAGTGGACATCACCATGGTGAGCAATAGCAACAAGGGAACCACAGTGAAAAAGGTTCATCGTGATCTACAAGCCGAAAGGGGACCTCCAGAAAATTTTTATATATTTTATTTTCTCTAATTAGTTAAAGAAACACATAAATAAAAGAGGTTTTAAAACATGAATATCTTAAAAAATAACACCTAGAGTGATTTTATAGACTCTTAAGGAGAATTGGTTGAATAGATATGCTTCTCTTGATTATCTGCTGATCTCAAGCCATTCATCACTCAAATGGATGGCTAACGATACATGTAGAGAAATTTGGTTGGGTAGGAATCAATCCCATTTGTGGTCTCAAGCGGTTCATCAACCTGTCAATGGAACCATCCCTCCCCTCGTAGAGGAGGAATAAGTAACCTGAAACTATTTTGATTTTTTTTTTTTACTGAAAGAATCAAGTTCTAAATCAAAATAAGAAAGATTGGAGAATAATAAATTTCGAACACTGAACAAGAATAAAGAAATATAAGAAAAAGATAAAGAAAAAATGAAAAGAAAGCTCATGTCCTGGTGCAAAACCGCTCCAACCAAAAATGTAACCAACATAATCACCGAGAAGTGAGGACACAGACGCATGTCACAAATTATTGCCTTTCATTTTCAAAGACAAAATCCACTGTCCTCCAAGTCTCAAGGGCCATGTGACCTTTTAATATGTAAGACATTAGTCCCATCATGAAGAGAAAGAAAGAGAGAGATGATCAAATTATTTAGCCAAAAGATGATCGACTCCCTCCGGAGTATATTATGTATATACTTGCTTGGGTAAAACTCTACCTAAGATTAGTTTTAGGGTCTCAAAATTTGGGGATATAACCTCTCTAATACATGAATAACCTTAATTAAAAAATTTCTTAATTTCACTATCTAAGCACTTGAAAAATAATAATATTTCAAGATTGAATAAAAACCGTTCAATTTTAAGATGGTGAGATCTAAGTTTCAAAAAACTCAAATTTTATGTTTTTTATTTGTGGAGAATAATCATCTAATGATTTAAGATGATTACCAAAGTTTGAGATTGAAAAACTCCTCCCATGTGGTCATCTGCTCAATTATTTATTCACACTTGCACTGAAACTCAATATTAAGTGGTAAAACTCTACCTAAGAGTAGTTTTAGGGTCTCAAAATTTGGGGATATAACCTCTCTAATACATGAATAACTTTAATTAAAAAATTTCTTAATTTCACTATCTAAGCACTTGAAAAATAATAATATCTCAAGATTGAATAAAAACCGTTCAATTTTAAGATGGTGAGATCTAAGTTTCAAAAAACTCAAATTTCATGCTTTTTATTTGTGGAGAATAATCATCTAATGATTTAAGATGATTACCAAAGTTTGAGATTGAAAAACTCCTCCCATGTGGTCATCTACTCAATTATTTATTCACACTTGCACTGAAACTCAATGTTAAGTGGAAATATCTTATGAGCCCGCTTACAATCCAACCCAAGAAAGCATCACATACCGAGAGAAATTGGTTCGAGAAATATTTTATGTTCTCAACTTGATGTGGAAATGTTATTTTGAAAGAGAAATTTGTGATTCGTAATATTTATGCTCTGTTTGGTGAGGAATACAATATTTACTTGAAAATGGGGTTGGGGTCGTGGTGGTAGTATCACTTGTGCTCCAGCTAAGTTTTAGGCTTCTATTCTCACCTAATGCAGTAAAAAAGATTTTAAAAAAAAGGTAGAGGCTCGTCAGCCACACTAAATTACTCAAAAAAAAAAAAAAACAATATTTACTTTCAACAGGTTAGTATCGGATTCGAACCTTGGTGTGTAGTGAAACGTTAAATTATTGATGGGCCTACATAATGGTAGACAACATTCAACTAACCTAAGCCCACGGAACCCTAGAAAAGAGAAGACAAACTTATTCTAGGGTTCCAATTATTTCTCTCTCTCATATTTTTTACAAGACATGGGCAAGAAAGTCTTCTTCAGAGGAAGATTGTGGAGCATCAGTGAATTCTTCTCTTTGGGTGAATGTATGAACTCTTGTCCTCACTAACCACTTTGTGAGAGATGAAGGCAAATGAAGTTTGAAAATGATAAAGGCTCATTTTGTGCATTTTCCTGCTGCTTCTGCCAAGGGAAGATATAAAGGGTTAGAAAGTGATATGTAAGGGTGGCGGGTCGAGTCACGGACAAAAAATAGAAGAAAAAACAAGAAGAAAAAGAGGGCCAAACCAGGCTAACGGGCCGGCACTTACATTGGTCTGGCTCTCAGGTCACAGTTTGTGGTCCAGGCCCTACTTTTTTTTACGGTAGAGTAGCCTGGCCCCTCGCCAGCACTAATGATAGGGATGATGAGATCCACTCACACACGTATGGCTTGTGCATTAAAATAGGACGTGGTGTTATTACTAAGTAGATGTCTCTAATAAATGTTCATACACGTGCACATTAAGCTTTTTTTGGACTTGTTGTTATCACTAAGGTCCTGTTTGGGCGACAATTTAATCATAATTGTTACTATTTTCTCACTATTGCATAGCTTTAGGCACTGTTTGGTTGTTCTAGCTATTCATGAGTATAGCTGGTTCTCCAACCCGCCTATTGTAAAAAGGCCCCAAAACCCTCGCCCACCAACTAAAAAACTTTGATTTTCCCTAGTTTTCAAATTAATCCACCTAAAAACAAAAAGGATTGTATACAATAAGACTATTTACCTTTGATACATGGAAGTCACAATTACTTATAACCATCCGACGTGAAATCTCATAGTTTGGGTATGTAATAAAGTTCGAAAAAATTTCTTTTGAATTTTGAGCTTGGTCAATGAAATAAACGCAACCACCCAATTTCACATCCAATAGTCAAGATTAATTGTGACTATCTTATATAAAAGGTAAATTGTCTCATCATATACCTTCTCAAAATGAAATTAATAGAGTGTGATATTCATGAGAATTGACTCAGTGTGGCACAAAGTGAGAGGGGGTTCGCACCTTTTCTGTAAGTGTTGGTGTCACTGTTAGATGGGGTTAGCGACAAAGTATGCGAGCACGCCAACTAAGGGAGCATTGATGTAAGTTGTGGGCTCCGAGAGGCGGAAGTCGCCACGGTCATCATTGTAAGTGTCATCCTCCCCGGGGCCCCCTACGATCGCCCCGACGTGTACATTAGGGTTGGGGCCCGATGAATTGAAATACACAGAGCCCTCTTTGCACGCAATGGACTGAGGGTGGTCTACGATCGACGGCAACGACGATCCACGGTGATGTATCCTTAAGGGGTACCGATCACCGTATCCCACCATATATGACATGTTCATTGGGTTGTCGCCCAAAATGTAGTCGACCTATAAATGAGAAAAATCAGATATATCAATGCTTGGAATTCAGTTGTTGTGTACTATACTGTAGTGTGGCCCACTGGAATATGGTTGTATGGTACGAGGCTGGATATGTTGTTTCTTATCATTAATGTTGGTAGGAGATTTCTTAAAGTGGGGCTCTCAAGAGCATTCTTCCTCACGTTGAGTAGGGTTGGCAATGGGCCTGGTTAGCCTGGCCCTATACAATTGGGCCTCGGTCAAGAAATGTGGTCGGAGGGCTGGGGAAGGGTTGGGCAACCATGGTCCAAGGGTAGGATCGGGCCGAAACTGGGCCAAGACTGGGAAGGTTTAGCCCAGCCCAGCCCTCTTTTTATTTGTTTTTTCTTTCATTTATTATTATTATTATTTTATTTGCTCAGTCCAGTCTTGATAAGGCTTGGGCTAAGGCCTTTTTGTCTCGGTTAGGGCTGGGGCCAAGGTGGGCCATCCCAGGCCTGGTCCTTTGCGACCCCTAAGTCAACATTTGGCATCGAGATTAAATGGCAAATGAGTCTTTGAAGCACCATTTGCCACAATTATATTATGGAAAATTGTTTCATGCAGGTTGAACCACATTTCTACATATCCAGTCCAGAAAGTATAAAGCATCCATCTTAAAGATGGATGCAAGTAGGCGTTCCATCTAAAAACAATGGAAACTAATGGTCCAAATGTTTTCTTACTAGAATTATTATTTCTAGTTTTAAAAATTTATTTATTTATTTATATTCATAATCTCCACATTAGCAATTATGTCTTAAAATCCATCTCAAAAATAGATTTATTAAGAGGCCCTCATTTCTACATATGCGGGCTTGGCCACATAGAAACCGGATCCTTATATTATGGCATGTTTGGACTTCCATGGTCTCACAAAGGTGTCTATGTGAATAAATTGGTCCATCAAAGCATTTTACTTATCCATAGTTCAGTTGGTAGTGGGTTGGTTATAAGGATCATTACCGACAAACTACCTACCATTTTTGAGATATAAAAATACTACTAACAAGAAAACTAGAGCCTGTGAAATAATCACCATCCATTGAAGTCATGCACGTTGATGAGAAAGAAATAATAAGAGCCACTTCCATCAAGGACAGAAATGGTGGTTCGAACTCTCCATCCATCACCATCCATCAATTAATTAGACTATAGATACCCTACGAGTACGGTTGTTAAGATAGGGACTATCACCTGGAGAGAGCTCTCTCTGAATAGGGAAGTAATGTTCATGCATAACAGTAGGGCTGGCAATGGGCCGGCCTTAGGTTAGGCCAACATTAACTCTAGCCCAAAGATGGGCCTATAGGACTGGGCCAGACCTAGGCCTGGCCTTAAAAAGGGTTTTGCTAGGGGTGGGTCAGGCCAGATTGTGGCCCTAGTCAAAACTAAACATGTCAGATATAGCCCTGCCTTATTATTGAGTTTCATTTTGTGGTTCAGGCTCTAGTTTTTTATTGCCTCATTATGCGCCCCGCACAACAAGTATGAAAGAGGAAAATAGAGGGTAACAATCAAAGAGAGAGAGAGGGTTACTTGTCTTTTGGCTTGGGTGCGTAGAGTGGCGGGGCTGACCATGAGAGTCCCACATGAGAGGGTTTGGGAGGAGAGAGAGAGGTAGTTGGCATAAGCGAGAAGGAGGAAGGCGATGGCCGAGACGTGTTGCATGTTGCTGCCGCCGGGCTTGTAGATGAGACCGCCGGGGGTGTATTGGATGTGGGGGGAGGGAGAGTCGGGGATCAGGGTGCATATGAAGGTCTCTGCGTACTCCTTGTACGATTGAAGAGACATCTCATGCCCTACAAGATATTCCTATAACCAAAACACCATTAATGCATTTTTATAGGAGAAAGACAGAGAGGGAGCTGGCTTATATGAATCCAATTACCTAACGCTAAATCGCAATGAGAAAGAAAAAGGGTGAGAGAGGGGGAGAGGGATTCATGTAAACCCACTGTTTTAAAATTATGTTTGGTTGGCAAATTGTTTACTTATAGATCTGTATTGGATCTCTAGATCGATGATTCGGATTTGGTTTGAATCGATTCAAAATGGCGATAAAAAAAATTTAAAAATAAATGAAACAGTTTCTCCCTCTCTGGTAGGTCTGCCCCCTTTTCGTGTCTCTCTCAAAGGGGTAGTACGGCCTCCTTTTTCATAAAATATCTAAAAAAATCATATTTAAATACTAAAAATAATATACCATACATTATTTCAACCGTATAAATTGAAGCGTTCACATATTTACCAAATCTATAGCATTTGTTTTAGCTTCAAATTTTCTAATCAATAAAAGAAAATAGTTTTTTAACTCATTGTAGTAATTTCTAACATCAGAGTTGCACCTTATAGCTAGGTTATGTAATTATGTCTTTATCCTTGAGAAATCTAATGCTGACCTTATAAAGTGAGTTAATATTACCGTATCAAACGTGATTAAGGTCCAGAAAATATGCTCAGCGACAATAATCTAACAATTAAAAAGTAACCGAGTACCCACAACACCTTGAGATTCACATTAAAGGAAAGCTCTAAATCGCAATTTTCAGAAGAAAATAGAAAAGATTAAAATAAAGTCAAGGCTTTATAAAAAAAAGAGGACAGTCCTCACTTCAAAATTCACCAAAATAACATAGTTTTAGTATTGAAAAACCTTCAAATCGATCATCTCGACCCAGATCATTATAGTTGTGAAAAAAAAAAAAGGATTTCTAGCTAGAGCATCTATTATCAAGTGTTCATAGAACTATAAAAGCTTTACCATTTTTTGGGCTATAAATTTTATAATCGATGGTGGAAATATATTTTAGAGCCATTTTAGGGATTTTCCATATGGGAAGTGCTTTCTTGACACAATTATGAAGTGAGGCGTTACTTTTTTTTTTTCCTGTAAGGCTAAGCCTCATAGAAACTACATCCAAACAAAAAATATGGCAATGGGAAAAGTAGTGACCTGAACGTCCCATATAGGTTCTTGTTACTTATGCTCACGAAAACATCCTGGGTTTTAAAATTTGCTTTTTTTCAAAAGTTAAGAATCAAAATCCAATTTGAGATTGAAAGTCAATCACATTAACTTCAAAAAAGGTAGGCATTAGAGCTAACATTGAGCAGGGCCTAGCCGGCTTGGGATTAGACCGGGCCGATGATATCCTAGGCCTATCCAGGACGAGCCAATAATAATAATAATAATAATAATAATAATAATAATAATAATTATTATTATTATTATTATTATTATTATTATTATTATGATGATGATGATGATGATGATGATGATGATGATGATGATGATGATAATAATGATAATAATAATAATAATAATAACAAAACAAACTTTCTATGCATCCCCTACAACATAAAACTTATATACTTCTCCATAAACAACCATCCATTCTGAATGGAGGGCTACCTCAATCACAATGTCACGTCTCTACACTATTTTATTTTTCATTTTTTTCTGTAAGCTATTTTGACATCAAATTTTGGAGGTCCAATCCTCTGTTAAACTAGCACTAGTGAAAAATATAAAAAATATATTTACAATAAAATAAAATGATCAAAATACCCCTGAATATTTCAAAGGGTATTTTGGTCATTATATTTTATCAAATAATTATTTTCAATATTTTTTATAGGTGCACCCCAATGAGAAGATGACATGTACCAAATTTCATATTCATAAAATTTGTACAAAAAAAATATTAAAAATAAAATACTTTTAGACATTAGATCTAAGATCAAATAGTGTGTGGCTCTCTTGATTAAAATTGAATGGCTGGATGGTAGAGGAAGCATAGATATTTTATGTTGTAGGAGAAATATAGAAACATTTCTCATAATAATAAGAATAATAAAGAACTGGCTAGGTAGCCCTTTTTTGACCTGGTCGACCCTCAGGCCATGGTGTCCTATCCTTGAGGCCACATTTTATAGCTTGAACTCTAGAGCTAGGATGACAAGGCCGGGTCGGGCTACCCAGTCCAATGCAGTACTAATGGGTACTTTAGTTAAGGTCATACAAAGCTATATACGGACCTGAGATACGAGTACATTGAGTCCAGCGTGCTTATTATCCCAACCAAACTCGTTGATATTTTCGTCCGCACCAAGGATCCTTTCATTATTTTGAACGTAATTAAGGTATGTCTCATTTCCGGTTGCCCTTCGAAGCCATGCAGCTCCCCATAACAATTCATCCTACCATACAAAAACAAAAAGAAATTTTCAAAAGAAAATAAATAAATATATCTTGTGAATTTTAAATAGATTTTTAATTTTTTTAAAAGGATCGTATATAATGAGACTATTTCCCATAGAGATCACAATTACTCGTAACCATCCCATTGTGAAATCTAATAGCTAGGGTTTGTCACAAAGTTCAAGAACATTTTTTTTGAACTTTGAGATTTTTTCATGAAATAAATGCAGCCACCCAATTTGACATCCAATGGTCAAAATTAATTGTGGTCTCAGTATATACTTTTCATGTGATTCCTCATTGTATGAAATTTGCTATATGTAACAAAAACAAAAACAAAAGAATACAAGAAATAAACCCTTCCCTTAAGCGCATGCTTGAATGAGACGTGCAATGTGCACACAAGAAATAAATAATATGGGGAATTTATCAGATTACTTATCAGAGATGAAATTTAACACTTTATCCATATTTTTTATTTAATTTCAAAATGCCTATAAAATAACCCATAACCTTGAATTGAAATAGTTCCAAAATAATAAATTGTTAAACAATAGGTATTTTAATAAATTTCCCATAAATAAATGAATCATAAAAGTAACAATAAGTGGACAATCGGGGCATGCCTTATAACCATCAAAGTCACAGTAAAAAGGGCAGACTCCAGGTTTCAAGCTCGGATTATCACTATAAGCTCCTCTATAACTATCAGCAAATTCAAACACTCGGATAGCATTTTGGAGTAATGTATGTGAGTATGCCGAGTCCGAGGATCGGAAAGCGATGGAGGCAGCGGCCAATGCTGCAGCTGTCTCTGCAGCCACCTCTGACCCAGGATTCGCAGCATCGACACTGTATACAGTTCGAGGGGTGTCCATGTCCTCTGGTCTCTCCCAGCAATTGTGGTCCTGAACTGGATCACCAACCTGCCACATAACTTTCACTAAGCCTTAAATTTCTATCCAAAAGGCCTGAGTAATTTTTTCTTTTGGGGAATAATGCAAATTAATCAAAATATTGATGCAGTGTGCAGGTACTCAGCCTAATCGATTTGGACTCGGCCGAGTTACGCGGACTCACCCTAGGGGTGGGGCCGAGTACCCCCTGAATTGTGTGTATAACTTAGGACATTTAAAAAATTTCAAAAAATAAAAAACACTAAAAAATAAAGATATATTACAAAAAATTTCTCATATGATTTGGATGTATTTGGCACGGATTGTGAGTGTTTTTTGCCACAATCACTTTTTATGTTTTTTTTTTTCATATTTTTAAAGTGTCTTAATATGTAAATCAGGTTTTTCCATATCTATTTTTTTCCATTTTTAACTTTTTAAAGTCGTTTTGAGTTTGACTTTACTTCTAATGCATGTTTATTATTTTCAAAATTTTTATTAATTTATTTAGATTTTTTTTCCAGTGCTTTTGTTTGTTGGAGATAGTGACGTGAAAAAGCGATACGCACATGCCTTCGATAAATATGGAAAACTAATAAGATACATCAAATGTTAGAAAATGACCCAAAAACATCCTTAATTTGGGATTACGTGACGCCAAAAAGTTCCGATTAATTAAACACCCTCAATTAATAAATCTTGGGTCACTCATAATAAAACACAATTAATGCAATGTTCCTCATTAAAAGGGCAAGACAAGCAGGTGCTTTTCCGGACATTTGATTAAAATATCCCTATAATTATTTATTAGTCCGAAACATCCATAATTAAATGTGGGTTTATAGGAGCATATAAGAGAGAAACCACGAAATTATTCCCTTTCCAAATAAGCCAAAATATTTCCTACTCCAACGGGGGGGTATACCATCCATTTACTCCCTTGCATATAACACATGTTAGAAATACTTTTTAGATCTCTACAATTCATAAAATAATCTCAATAAAAAAAATTTCAAACAAAAACTATCTATGTACTAGAAAAAAAAATGCCTCAAGATTTAATAGAGACCATCAAATTAAAAAAATTCATAAAATAATCTCAATAAAAAAAATTTCAAACAAAAACTATGTATGTACTAGAAAAAAAAATGCCTCAAGATTCAATAGAGACCATCAAATTTTTTAAGACCTAGAACTAAGTGTCACAAAACTCAAAATTCAAAATTTCCTTTTGAATATAATCATCTAGTAGTTCTTATGTGTTTCCAAATATACTAGACTAAATTTATCCCTCTAAATTGGTATTTTGCACAAGGGAGCAAAAGAACAGTACGCTCCTGCAGGAGCATACTCAATAATAATAAAACGTAACGCCATCGTACTTTGTTTGTCGGCAGAAAAAACAAAGGAAATTTGTTCATTGTTTCATGCGGGCTGGAAGGGCATTTCTACACATGCAGTCGAGAAAGTGTGAAGCATCCATTTTAAAGATGGATGCAAAGAGGTGATCTATCTAAAAAAAACAAAGGAAAATTAACGGTCAAATTGATTTCTTAATAGAATTATTATTTCGAGTTTATAAAATTTATTTAGTTTTTTATATATTCATGATCTCCATGTTAGAGATTATATTTATTTAAAAACTAAATCTTAAAACCCATCTCAAAAATAGATTTATTTAGAGGCCCTCGTTTGTACGTATGTGAGCCTGGCTGCATAGAAACTGGGTCCAAAAACAACGACCTTAGGAGAGACAATCCACCAAATTGGGGGGTCTAGAGAGAGACACAAATTTGGGGAGAGAGAGAAGGGGGTATATGGGAATAAGGGTATTGTGTGTGTGAGCCTGGCCGCATAGAAACTGGGTCCAAAAACAAAGACCTTAGGAGAGACGCTCCACCAAATTGGGGGGTTTAGAGAGAGACACAAATTTGGGGAGAGAGAGAAGGGGGTATATGGGAATAAGGGTATTGTGTGTGTGAGAGAGAGAGAGGGGTAGTAGGAGTAAGGGTATTGGGTATGTGTGAGAGAGAGTAGGAAAAGAGCAATATGTAGTGTGATAGAGAGAGAAGTTGCAGAGGAAAAAAGTTGCAAGTTTGAGAAAGAGAGAGTTCGCAGTTATGGGTGTCTAAGAGTGAAGAAGAGAATAACAAATCTACAAAGAGTCATACCCAAAAAGAAAAAGGAGAGAGAGTCGGGCCGACCGACCTGCACGAACACCCGGCCATGCTGCGAGACTGCCTTGAGGAGGTAGTCTGTGGCCCAGCGTATTGTGGCCATCGCATTGCTGACTTCACCGGGGGCCCCGAATTCACTCATCCCCCACGCCAACATCGTCGTCGTGAAGGCCAAAGGAAACCCAAACTTGACATTGTCCCCCGCATCGTAATAGCCTCCTTCCAGATCGACCCCGCCCGCCTGCCCATCAGACAACGCCGAATCGCCCCTCCACCGGACCCGTTGCCCCGCGGGCAGGCTCCCCGAGCGTTGCCCCTCGAAGAACAGGATGCATTTCGACAATGCATCAGCGTAGTCGTGGCCGGCGCCCAGTACATGGGGAAGAGCGAGAAGGATAAGAGAGAGAAAGAGTGGGGAGTGGTGGCAGTGAAGCTGTGGCATGTTCTGTGTCGAAAGAAAGAGGAAGGCATTGGGGGCAATGGGTGAAGATTAATTTCCCTTTATTTGTTTGAGGGTGGGATAGAGAGAGTTAAGCCATTACTAGTCAATATTTAATTTTGCTTTTCATTCATTTATATATATATATATATATATAGAGAGAGAGAGAGTAAGTTTTGGATAAGTAGGTGAGAGAGAGAGAGAGAAAGTTTTGGATAAGTAGGTGAGAGAGAGAGAGAGAGAGCAGTTTCTAGTGCAGATTAATTAGGGTTTTGGTGTTATCTGGCTTGGTGGGAATCGAGAGATGGATACATGTTACTACTTTAGATGAGAAAAATAAGAAAAAAAAGTAATGTGGGTTGTTTTATTTAGTCATGTGGTTGTTTTGTAAGGGCCAATTGTCGAATGGCGTTTGGTTTCGGATCCGGTTTTTGGACCCTGCGGGTTGGGTTTAGTTCTAAACGGTCGAGTTTGGGTCTAAATAAATAACTTGGAATGGATCCATGTAAAACCCAATCGGGTCTGGGTCGACCCGACCCGTAACCACCACTAAGCGTATATGTGGTTATTTGTTGAAAGGGGTGTGGGAATCACGAGGCAGAGGCAGGGGGAGTTTAGAGAGAGAAGAGTGGGATTGTCAGTCACATGTGGCGCGGTGCAGCCACTTTTCGTGGACCACCTACCCCATCCCCATCCCCCCCCCGTGCACGCATTGCCCCCCCTCCCATAATTCAAGAATGTGGACTCCGTGTTGATTGGGGTTAAGACTTGAGAGTTGATAGGAGGTCAAATGAATTGGTGATGATGGGTTTGTTGTTTGGTTGTTTGATTGTGGTCATGGCAAATGGTTTTGATGTTTTGGTTTATTCGATGAAATTTCCAACCTCTTTCAACAAACTTAGCGCAAGACAAGCCCCGTTTTTTCAAGTAAATTAGGACACTGAGCAATTCCTATCTATGTAGTTCCATTTTTCATACTACCATTGAAACCCCTGCAAATCTAGTGAAAAAGAAATAAACGCCGTACATCCTGCGCCAAGAGACTCGGCTCTTGCGGCTGTCAAGTGGACTTGGCCAAGTCCTGCACAGCCCCAAAATGCCGTTTGTATGGAGCCGAGGCTCTAAACAATCTAAATAAACCACACCTTCAAATGATATCGTGAAATGTGGTTTCAATACTAAAAATCTTTGTAATACCCTTCAAACATTCTTTTAACTTTAATTATAAAATTTAAAGCTTAAAAAATTGTGTAGATTGAGCAGATCTATAAAAATTTTAAAATAATCTTGAATATTGATAGTCCAAAAATGCATTACAAAATGAATTATTTCCAGAACTTGAAATCCATTTTTTTTCTTATGTCCATGTATCTTGATATCGAGATGATGAATTTGAGAATATTTGGGCATCAACTTCTAGTGAAATTTCTGAGGTGGGCTCAAATTTGATTGTTTAAAGCCTCGGCTCTATATAAACTTCTTCTAAACATAAAAGAGGAAGTAGAAATCATTAAAACATGAAAAAAAAAAGAAAAGAAAATCTGTATAAAAGATGGATTATTGAAAATTTAGATTAGATCTTAAATATTTCTAAAAGCTTAAAAAAAATATAAAAATTCCCAAATTGCCTTAAAAACTATCAAAATCATTCACAAAACTAGCAAGTAATATGGAATTTTTTTTCAATGTTTTTGTATGTTTTTTCCACCTTAGTAAGGGTAGGTCCAGTCGTCGTGGAACTCACCCCCCTACTCAGCCTTGCCAATAGAGCGAGTCCAAATAACTTATCTAAATCCATGTGGTTACTACACTGGTTTGACCTCCATTCTTCATTAGATGGACATCATTGAGGAACATATGACCATACAATAATGGGAAATATGCTTTTCAAAAAAAAAAAAGAAAAAGAAAATGAGAATAGTGGCACTAGTCTGGCAAAGCTTTGTACATGTGACATCTCCCTCGTATGTCGAATATGTTTGCAAAAGAACACTTATTAATTGAAAAGATTGGCACATAGGGCAAGGGATGCATCAAATTGATCACATGGAATTCGTACAGAAAGAAACATATTCAATTCTAAAAAATAGTGAATGTTGTAACACATAAATTGGACCATCTATTTTCAGGTGCGTAGAGTAGGTGCTGTTCTTAACCCTTTGTGGTGGTGATGCGAAAGGCATCGAATTGTGTGAGGCTAGACCGAGGGCGTGCTCTTCTTATCCCTTTTGTGGTTGTGATGCGAAAGGCATCAAATCGCGTGAGGCTAGATTGAGGACCTCTAGTGTGGACACAATCTCGGCGTCAAGAGGCACACAAGCCCTCTCTGGGTGTGGCCTAGCTTAGAATGTTGCAGCGGGTTTGGTCCAAGCCTGGTGCGAACCGGAACTAGGTCTATTAGCAGCTTGCATTCAGCCCAAGCCATGGCTAGCCCACAAGCTGTTGAGACAGGCTCTGGCTTATCCTAGCTTAGACTATTCAGGCACAGGCTTCACCATTGAAACTAAGGGGGACGCCAAGGCGGCCATAGCCCAGGCCTGTTGGCAGCCTTAAATTGACGTGGTTGGTGCCAGGTGCAAACTTCAAGAGGAAACAAAGGGAGGTAATGATTGTATGAAATGCGAGAGAAGATTCCACAAAGAGAGCAAAAATTGACCATTGTGGAGGGTTTTAGAAAGAATACAATTTATCTCTCTAGGTTTTCGTTTGAATGGTTGGTATTGGATTTCTCTATGATGGGTTTCTCTCTTTAGGTTTTGGTAGAAATGGGTTCGAGATTATTGCTCTAGGAAGGCTTTTTTTGAATAAAGGTTTTATTTTTTGGGTTTTGGAGAGAGAAAGGGGGATTTTTAATGAGGAAAGATTGCTGAGAATTTGAGAATGATGCTCTCTGTCTAGCCTTATGCTGTTGAAATTTAGGTTTTTGCTAATAATTTGAGTATGCTGCTCTCTCTAATTTTAGGCTGCTGAAAATTGGGTTGTTTTGGGATGCGATGGATGGAGCACTGTAATGTTGTTTAAAATAGATTGGAGAAGGAATTTGAGCAGGCCTATCCAGACAATGTAAGTGTATCTTTTCCGTCGATCAACATCTTTACTTGATTGTATCCATGTTTAGTTGTGGATTAGGGTTTTGGGTGACATTTCCTTCGAAGTGGTCAAAGACATGATCGATAGGAAGCATTTGTTAAGGTTTTAGTTGTAATAGTGATCTTGATCATCACTCACTCTCTCTCTCTCTCAATGAACAATTTTAGTAGAAAATATAATACTGAACGGTGGAGAATTTGAGAGAAATCTAGAGAGGGATTACGTTGGTGAGAAAATTGTAGGGGATCTATGGTGTGGTGTTAGAGATATATCATTATTTAGTTACAGTTGATCAAGAGGTGTGAAACGAGGGCCTTTTGTTGGTCAAAAACGTTGTGGTGGGTTCTTTCTCGCTTCCTTCTTATGACATTTTTTGTCTTGGAGATTGGATCAAAAGAGGGTGATCTCTCAACTATGTTCTAGAGGTAAAGATCATTGGTGAGAATAAAGTGGTTTTTATGCTTCATTATGAGGGGACGATTGTCAAGCTTTCCGTGCTAGATTTCTCAGAGTCCGAGGTAAAGTTCTTTCTTTGGATCTGTGGAAACCCTCTGATCATTCGTCATCTACTCAGAGAGTTTGTGGGTGAGACTTTGGGGTATTCCTTTTAATGTGTGGAAACTATCTGTTATCAAGAGTATTGCTAATAGTTGTGGTGACTACTGTGGTTTGGATTGGACGTCCTTTGTAGGGGCTGACCAACGCTCTGTCAGGGTTAAGGTTTAGATGGTGTTGGGTTAGCCTCTACCACTATCTGTTCAGTTCCAGGTGGGGAAAGATACTTTTGTTAATTAAAGTTGTGGTTGATGATGGGTTGGTTCTGTCGTACCCTGGAAAAGAGGTATTGCCTTCAGAGATCATGGTGGAGGGATTGAAGACAGGGTTAGTGGCGAAAGTTGTAAAGTCAAGATTGAGTTGTAATGGTGGAGATGCTCAGCACAAGGAAACTACTCAAAATCTGCATGTTGCTGGGAATCTCGATGGCCGTCGTCGGAATCAACACCGGAGGCAGCACTTCAAAAAGAAGAAGAAGAGCAGCAAGATTTTGAATTTGCTTATTTCAAATTTGAAAAGGAAATGGGTGCCGGTTGGATTTTTTTACAGATTTTATTGGTGATTATTCTTGGGAGTTGCCATGCATTGAGACTATGGGTGCTAATACTTCGGGAGTGGTACCTACCTTGAGTCTACCTATCGCGGTAGCTGGCACCATTTCCAAAATGCTTGATGGATCACTTCTTGGGGAGGAACCACCTGATGTTAAGGGTAAGGCGGTTCCCATGCAATTCAAATTCGGATATTATGAAAGCTGTGTTTACAAATTTGGGTGGTCTCGCGTTCACCAATTACATGGGTTGTTAGTTGTAAATCTAAAGTCTTGAATGACGGTGTTGTTCTGCTAAATGGGATGGGTGGCGATACCATGGAAAGCGGCACCTCTTTGCACATGGCACTTTCCCCAAGTCCCAAGGTATATCTCCATGATGACCTGCCTTTGGAAAGTGATCGCGAGATTTTTGCAGTGAATTTTTTGCAACTGCATTTTTCCAAATTTAACAAGGAGTCTTGTTGGAAGCCGGTGGAGGAGAAAAGGTTTTTTGGTTGGAGTCTCATTTTTCTTTTATTGGCAAAGAAAGGAGCGTTGCTGGATCTGGTTCTCAAAGTCTAGGGTGTGGTTTTTTGGCAAAAGAAAACCATATATTCCGTGCCTTATCAGTGTGCAGCTATTAAGGGTCAACCTCCCAAGGCTAGAGCGAGGTTTGATCCGCTTGTCATTGGCCCTCGTGCTGTGAAGGTCGTGGTTTTTGACGAACAGGATCTGACTTTGGCTTGTAGAGACCAGAAGTTGCTTGTGCAAATTGAGGGGGAGTAGGAAGAGTATGGTTCTTTTGATCCGAATACTGTGTTGGCTTGTTTCTAATACTATAGACCCTTTGAGAGTTATTCCCCATTTGGAGGCGTCTCCTCTGCGGCTTTTGGGGGGACCATCTATAATTGATGACTCTGTATCAAAAGTTGATGTTGTTGAGTCTGATTCTGTTGATGTTGACATTGAAGAACCGAAGGTTGCAGCTATAGTATCTGATATGGGTATGGATTTTAATATCCCCATTAAAGTGTTCTTTGATGAGGTGAAACAGATTAAGAAGGCTAGAAGGTCTGTGGATTCAGGGGCGGATATTACCCAGAGCTTTATGGGGAGGTTTGAGAAAACCTCAATTGTCAACAAGGCATCTAAACATAAGAAGTTTTCTTCTTTAGGGTCGAGGGTCTTCAGCTCGGCTGGAGGCCCACGGCATCATCAAGAGCACTGCGAAGTCGAAAGCGTCTTTGGGTAAAGAACCACAAATCAGTGATCTCTCAGAGGTCTCTTCTGCTTCTCCTGTTTCAACCTCTTCGAAGTTGTCGGATTCTACTGCATTCAATGAAGCATTGATGCTGGAGGAGCAAGTCTTGATGGGCCAGGTTCCACCTCTAACTATCATTATTAATGTATATTCTCTCATGGAATGTTAAGGGTCTTGGTGACCCTAGGCGTAAGAGGGATGTTTTATTTTTGGTTTCTAAGTTTAAGCCCTGGATTTTAATTCTTCAAGAGACCAAACTTCCTAGTCCTAGTGTTTCTGGGGCTAGGGAGGTCGGGGCTCAGGGGCTGTTTCTTTTTGTGGTATTGATGCTGTTGGAGCATCTGGTGGCTTGTGGGTATTGTGGGACCTTCTTGTTCTACAAAATTTTGAGACTGTTATTCGAGACAAATTGTTACTTCTTGTCTTTCATGGTCCTATCTTAGGGTTGTCTTGGGGGATTATGAATATTTATAGTCCTAATGACCCTGCTCTTTAGGAAAGTTTTGTCAATGATATGGATGGAGTGATTCAGTAATTTCATTCCCCTTTGTGCATAGGGGGGATTTTAATCTTATCAGGTGGTCAGATGAATATTCTGCAGGATTTTCTATTAATTATTCAATGAGGTTGTTTAATAGATTTATAGAAAGTAATTCTTTCTTTGATCTACTGTTTGTTGGGGCTAAATTTACCTAGTTGAATAATAGTACCATTAGTCTTTCAATGTCAAAATTGGATAGATTTTTGGTATCTGCAAATTGGGTGGATGCCTTTCCTCTTGTCTATATTAAAGCTCTTCCACGTCTATCTTCTGATCATATCCCCATTTTGTTATACACTAGTATGGAGAGAGGTGGACCGAAGCCTTTTAGGCTAGATATTGGGTGGTTAGAAGTGAATGAAGTGGCAGAAGTCATTAAAACCACTTGGCAAAACACAATTTCTATTGCTTCTTTGGATTTTCAATTGCACAAAAAGCTGCTCAATATTAAACATAAGCTCATCGTCTGGAAAAAAGAGAATAATTTCATGTTCAGTCCATAATCGATGAGGTTTTATATAAAATTGAAGTTTTGGACCAGCACGTTCAGTCTATAGGTGTGTTAACCGAGGAGTTGATGGGTGAAAGGAGTTTGAAGTTGAAATATCTTCATGATCTTCATAGAGTTGATGAGTTATATTGGAAGAAAAGATCAAAGATAAAATGGTTAAAGGAGGGTGATCTGAATACTAAGTTCTTTCATTTTATTGTAAGTGCGAGAAGAAGGTAAAATGATATTTCTGGTTTGCCTATTCCTGGTATTGAGGCAGATGATAGTGTGGCAATGGAAGGGGTTGTTACTAACCATTTTAAGAAGCCTTTTTCGACGGAGGTGAAGTTCACTCCAAAACTAGAAATGGTAACTTTTAAAGTTTTGACAGTGGAAATGAGTTCTAATTTGGAGCGTAACTTCTATATGGAAGAATTAAAGAGGGACGTTTTTGCTCTACCTGGTGATAAGGCTCTAAGCCCAAATGGTTTTCCTATTTCTTTTTTCCATAGATTTTGGTAATTGATTAAGTCTGAATTATTAGAGATGATTAGAGCTTTTATGAGATATTCAAAGGGGTTAATGCAACTTATATAACTCTTATCCCTGAAAAATCAGTGATAGCAGAATTACCAGATATTAGGCCCATCAGTCTTCTGATCAGTCTTTATAAGATTGTGTCATAGGTCTTGGCTGAAAGACTGAAGTCAGTTTTACCTTTTCTTATCTATAACACTCAATCTGCTTTCATTCAGAAACATTAAATCACTAATAGTATTTTGGTGGCTCAAGAGTGTATTCATTATAGAGTGAGAAGTCAAATTCCTGGAATCATTATTACACTTGATAAGGAAAAAGCTTATGACAGAGTTGAATGGGGGGAGCTTATGGAATTATTAAGAATATGGGTTTTGGGGCTAAATGGGGGGCGCTTATAGAAATTCTTAAGAATATGGGTTTTGGGGCTAAATGAAGGAATTGGATTTTTGGATGTTTATCCTCTGCCTATTTCTCAATACTTTCTATGGGAAGGCCTATTGGTTTCTTTAAGGCTTCCAGGGGCCTTCGCCAAGGGTACTCCATGTCACCATTCCTTTTTTCTATCCATGCAGAATCCTTTTGCCTGATGATTCATAAAGTGGAAGGTTGTGGGAATTTCTCTGGTTTTAAAGTAGCTGAGATGGGTCCAAGAGTTTCTCATTTGCAATATGCGGATGACACACTTATTTTTTGTGAAGCAGATGAGACGCAAGTGAAAAACATTGCTCAATTTTTAGATTGTTGTAAGGTGGTTTTGGGTTTGAAGTTCAATTTCCATAAGACCTCAATGATAAGTAGTAACTATTTTCTGACCTTGATTCAATATTTTCCAAATCTTTTGGGTTGCTTGCTAGGTTCTTTCCCTTTGACTTATCTAGGAATGTCAATCTCAAATTCTAGGCACTCTATAACGATTTGGGATAAGGTGTTAGAGAGAGTCCAAGTGAAGTTGGATACTTGGAAACCAAAATACCTGTCTGTGGGTGGTAGGGTTACATTGCTAAGTTCTTTCTTAGCTAATTTACCAATCTACTTGATGTCTCTTATTCAAATGTCAGCCTCAGTGATAAAGAAAATTAAAATAATGATGCGTAATTTCATGTGGGGGTCTTTCGGGGAACAAAGAAAGTATACCCCTAAGAGTGAAGTTGGTCTTGGCATTAGAAAAATAAAATATATGAATGAGGCATTACTTTTGTAAGTGGTGGTGGAGAAGTTTTCAGTATACAGATCAGCTTTGGTTTCAGGTTTTGTCTTCTAAATATAGTTGGATAGGCAAAGAATGTGGTTAGGAGGGGGTATAAATAGAGAGATGTCTTTGATATGGACTTTTATTTATAGATGTGGGCCGATGATTGCGATTATTTTCGTTAGAATGTTGGTTGTGGGGACATCTCTTTCTAGCATCATAAGTGGGTAGGTGATGCCCCTCTGAAGCATACTTATCGGAAACTTTTTTCAAAGGTTTCGCAACCTAATGCTAAGGTTTCTGATATGGTTGAAGTAAGAGGTAATCATGTTACTTGGAGTATTAATTTCCCAGATAATAGGCTGAGTGAAGATATTTATCTTCAATGGAACGATTTGATGGGTATCTTAGATTCGATTTATATTTCCCAAAAGGCAATAGATGAAGTGATTTGGGAAGTTGAGTGCGATGGGTATTTTCGATCAAGTCTTGTTATAGGCTATTTTTCCATGATCGATGAAGATGGTCATTACCTGTCGCCGCGAAAGTGTGGAAATGGCCTGGTCCCTATAAGAGGTAGGTGTTTTTATGGTTAGCTATCCAAAATAAGATTCTGATGGTGGATAATTTGATTAAGAGGGGTAAATTTATACCTAACATATGTTTGATGTGTACAGTGGATGAGGAATCTAAGGAGCATCTTCTCATACACTGTCACGCTGCCTCAAAAATTTGGTATTGGTTATTTGGGCTACTTGGGGTTCATGTTTACTGCCCTAATCTATTATGGGTTCAGTGTCACAATTAGATTTTAATCATTGACCTTCCGGGGGTATTTTGGTATGGCAAATAGCGAGATGGGCTACTTTATGGGACCTATGGAAAGAAAGAAATAGATGGAATTTTGAAGGAGAGAGTTTATCTTTTGATAGACTGTTGAGTAAAGTCAAACTGTCTATTTGGTTTTGGCTCCGAGTTACTAATGAGGGTTGGGGGATTTCACAACCAGATGTTCTGTTGAATTTGTCAAATTTGTTTTTGATGGGTAGAGTAAAGATGAGACCAAGGAGTATTTGGGTGGCACCAGAGAGTGGGGGATTTAAGCTAAATTTTGATGGGAGCTCTCTGGGCAATCCGGATTAGCAGACAATAGGGATGTGGTGTGAGACTGTTTTGGAGAGGTCATCTTCTCATATGGTGGCCCTATTGGTATAGCCACGGCTAACCAATTGGAGTTATTGACTTTGTTGCAAGGGTTAAAAATTTTTATCTCTAGAAACATCGAGAATAACTTCATTATTGAAGGAGATTCAATTAACGTAATTATTTGGTGCAAGGAGGAGCAGCGTATTCCATAGGAACTAAGGTCTAGCTGGTTGCCAATTATGGATCTGGTGGCTCCACTTTCAATTTCTTTTTGTCATTCTTTCGTAAGGCAAATTCTTTGGCTGACTTTCTGGCTAAAGGGGGAGGCCTCTTTGTCCGCTCTAGCTATCTCCTCTGATGTAATTTCTTTTTAGTAGATTTTATAAATAAAGTAAACAATATTTGTCAAAAAAAAAAAAAAGCGAAAGCAAATTAATAAATGCTTTGGAGAACTAAGATCTTTTCTGCTTTTGGGTAGGCACTAATGCTTTATCAGTATTTACCCTGTACTGATAAAAAAATAATATACATCTAAATTTTTTTGACAAATTCAACTTCGAACACATAAAAACAAGAGATCTTGCCCCTTACTGATAAAAATTGATTTAAAAAGATCAAATGTGCAAGTTCAACGAGATTTATAGCATTAGGTAGCATTTTACTGTTAAGAGAGAACATGATACTTTCAACATCGTTGAGACTTGACTCCGTCAGGTCAACAACAAGTCTTAAGTTTAATACTCTTTTCTATTTCACAATGTGGGACTAAAAATCTAGTATTTCTCTCCCTAATAATATATAGTTTTATTTTCCAAATAATACGATTTTGAAACGACATTATTTTGAAATGGCTCTTAATATTTTTCAAATGCCCAAATACATAACTCCCTAATAATATATAGTTTTATTTTTAAAAAAATACGATTTTGAAATGACATTATTTTGAAATGACTCTTAATATTTTTCAAATGCCCAAATACATAACTCCTAATATTTTTCAAATGGCAAAATACAAGAAGATCTACCCTATTTTCAAAGTTTCAACAATAGAAATAGCCTCTACCTATTTTTCAAGTAGATTAGGAGTTAGCGTTTTAAAGGTATCAGCGGGCCTATTTTCAAGTAGATTAGGAGTTAATGTTTTGAAGGTATTAGCGGGGTGATGTTAGTGATGGGAATGGAAACCATGACGTGATGATTAGGGTGTGGAGTACTACCACCACGACCCTTGCCCTTTTCCCGATGGCCATCATGCTGGTTGATATACTAGAATTGCATTTTTTCAAAGTGGATTTCAAATGCAATTTTACTTTTTGTAAAAATGCTTAGGCCTAACACTAAGTGCAACCCTAATCGATGTTTCATGGACCTTTTTGACCTTTTTGCACTTTTCCTATAAGAGAGAAAAGTGGAAGGATAGAAGGTAAGGGTCTCTTTGACGTATTCGTTATAAATGGTAATTCATCATTTAAGCAAAAGTAATCATGATAATGAACTACTTGTTGTTTAATCATATCCATTATAAAAATATATGATATAAATTTATAGGCAGTTTTTTATACTAGCTTATAATTCTGAAAGGTTGTTTTTTCTATATTCAAAATAATTTGCCGAATCTCATATATTTTTCTATAAATAACTAAAAGTAGCCAAAAATCACTTAAATAAATAAAAGTAATAAAATTATATGTAATATAACATACAAATATATTAATTTTAGGTCAGATAGTATATTCTAGATAAAGTTAATTGTCTCCAAAATAGACACTAAAGGATCTAAGCTATAAGTAATTTACAAAGGCGCTTCATTTATTTATTGTTTCTATAATTATGGGTGCGTTGGGCGTTTGGAACTTGGAATGGGAACCTCGTAGTATGGTGTGTTATTGAAGCAACTCAGTGTGCATATCAAGGGTCTTTTGGACAAATAGAGATGGAATTTGGAAAGTTCGAAAATTTTGATAACGAAAGATTTGTATTTGTATTTGGATTTGTAAAATATTATGTGTTAGGATTTAAGAACCCTCTTAGATGAGTAACAAGAATCCCAAAAATATAGATCCCACCAAGATTGTATATTTATCCAACTAGAAATAAAATATGCGAGAGCATAAGCCATAATACGATAAATAAAGCAAAACACTATACTACAACAACACAAAGATTTATGTGGTCCACCCCATGAGGGCTACATTTACGGACAAGGCACACTCAAATCCGCTATACCAATAAAAGTTACATCATAGATTTTGAGACATAGCGTTACCTCTCTAATCCTCGACAAAACCCAGTTGAACCACGGACAAGGTACACTCAAATCCAGTATACCAATAAAAGTTATATAATAGATTTTAAGACATAGAGTGTCACACCCCAAGAAATTTCAATACAGATATTCTTGAGATGTGACAGTCCAAAACATATATACATCTCTTGATAGGACAAATTTACAATGGTGAGGTCTTACAAAGTAAATAAAGAAAGCTAGCACAACAAACAATATCTTCCAAGGTTGATCTTGACTAGCACTCAAAATGAATCCGCAGTTATCTTGAAAAAAATGTTTACCATAGTTTGATGAGTTTGGCTGCTCAGTACGTGCTCATCATAATCCTAAAAATAATCGTGGTTGAAAAATATCAATATTTTAAAAAATGAGATCTATTAACAGAAGTGCATCAACAGTTTCACTTTCAATAAATGCATAATTAAGTATAATCCGGATAATTGAAATGCATATAACACTTCAACGGCAGTGCATAATTCAAAGGATTTCACAAAATATCATACTGACGTCCCAAGTAGGTCACCTATATACCCCATCAGCGTCCTAATGGATCCACTTAATCCCTATCGGCGTCCCAGATAGGTCCACTTAATCCCTGCAGGTCCACTTATACCACACAGGCGTACCAGATGAGTCCACTTAATTCCTACCGGCGTCCCGGATAGATCCACTTATACCTCACCGACGAACCAGATGAGTCCACTTGCATACTTAAATTATTTCTAAATCTCTTTAAACATTCGAAAGCAGCAAATATCACGTACTCAACATATCACTGAAATCATTAATATGAATTTCACTGACACCATTAATAACAGTCACTTTCAATAACATTTCAACCAATCAAATATTTTGGGCTCAAATTTAGAAAGGTAGCAGTTCGTAAAGACATTCTAGCATAATTGCCAATCTAATATGTATAGAAAAACTCTTATAGAAATTCAAGAATACAGAATTATCACAATTTATGGGATGTTAATTTGCAAAAAACACATTTCACAACAATGCTATAATCAAATGCAAAAATATCAATTTTCAGATAATAAGAAAGTCATTTGCACATGAAATTTACAATGTCTAAATATTGAAAAACAGTGGAAAGAAATCTCACAATTTTACTAAAAGTAGAAATATCACATTTATTTCTAATAATTTCATAGTATCTAAAATTTTCTAACAATAGACAAGAAAAATAAATAAATTTATTTTTCTAAGAATTTACAGCATTTAAAATTTTTAACATAGATAAAATATCACAATTTTTATTAAAAAGATTATTTTTCAAGATAATAAGGTCGTGTGCGCATAAAATTTATCGTCCCTAAAATTCATGATAATAAGCAAAAATAATTATTTTATTTTATTTTTAAAAAGAGTAGATTATTTTTCTAGACAATGAGGTCACCTACACACAAAACTTATAAAATAAAGATCCTGGACGGAAATATCACTATTTATTAAAAACAGACTATTTTTCAAGAAGACGATGTCACTTACCTAAAATATTTTGAAAAGGAGCTTCCGATAAAAATTCGGCTAGAGAGAGACCTCAAAATTTTCTAGGGTGGGAGTCTTCGCCTCTCGTATTTAAACTCTTACTACACCTTATAATAATATTTTATTAAGTTACACCTCATACACGAGGTGTAACGTTTATATTACCTCTTATACGCTTAAAGTCCACGTCCACTAGACATGGCAAGGCAGTAGCAAACAAAACAAATTCAAACTAAAAGCTTTGAAAATGGTGATGGTCCCTAAGGACTATCATGCTCATATGGACCATCACTTATTAAAAGTTCCTTTTTTTTTGCGATTATTACATAGAGTTACTTTTCTAACCCTCGACAAAATCTAGTTGAGCAATCCCTTTTAGACAAGCTCTCTTGATAAAACCCAATTGAGTAATCTCTTTTAGACATGCTCTCTTGACCGACACTATCGCCGATCTCTCATCTTTATTCCACAACTAAAGCACTGTCCAGGAAGAGACCATCTTCATTCTATAGCTAAATCACTAATCTCTCATCTCTATTCTATAGCTAAGCCATTGTCCAGGAAACGATCATCTCCATTCTACATCTAAACTACTGTCTAGGAGGAAAACAAAGACTTTCTCTCGACTAAAAGGGGAAACCACCCAAAACCACCTAAAATATCCATGGGAACCGCTTCTATTCACATCTAAACCACTGTCTAGGAGGAAAAATGAGACTTTCTCTCCACTAAAAGGGGAAACCACCCAAAACCACCTAAAATATCCATGGGAACCACTTTTCTCCATCACTAAAAGGGGAAACCACCAAAAATCTCTATGAGAACTGCTTCTCTCCGTAGGAAGCTCACTTTTTCTCTGAACAACCGAGACTTTCTCTTTATTAAAAGGGGAAACCACACAAAATCTCCATGGGAACTGCTTCTCTCCGTATGAAGCTCTCTTCCTCTCTCTTTAGGGGAAGATACATTTCCTGTATGGCGACCCAAATAGGCACACCAATTCTCTGCACTTTCATATCATATATATAAGGTTAGGAGTCTATACCTATATGGTACATATATCTCAAGAATTAAGAGATATATCGAGAGTCCTAATCTTTTTGAAATTCTATTTCATTTATGAAACTTATCTATATAACAATCCCACATAAAAAAAGATTTCTTCATGTGAGTGGTTTTGGATAATTATCATATCCAACATTATGTTTGACAACTTGTTTAAAATTTCAAAGGACACTAGAAACTAGTATTTCATAAACTTCATAATTAATTATCAGATTTGAGGTGTTTTAGTTTTGATAGCATGTCTGAGTATTTATCTTCTTTTTTATTTTTTATTTTCTATTTTTATTTTTTGTACGTTGAATTGAGCAAAAAATTTGGTTATCGATACTTCTCACCTACACGAATAAAAAATATTTTTTAAAAAAAATGATAAAAGTACCCCTAGAATGTTAGGGCCGTTTTTCTTATTTTATTTTTTTATGAATTATCTTTTACAATCTTTTATATCTTCATGACATGATTGATAAAATAAAAAAAGGACAACGGCGACCTAGTCATCTAATGAGAAGCTCACGCTTCCATGTCGGGTATGGAGGCATGCACTTCTCATTTTTCAGAAATGTGCTATTTTATGTGTGGTGCATAAGGGTAGCAACGGTTGGGCTCGGGCAGGGCCATCGTTGGCCCTAGCCCAGCCCTTGTCCCCACATGGCGGGCCGGGCCGGGCCAAACCGGGTAGGCACTTACTCTAGCCCCACTTTTGGGCCACAGTTTGCGGCCCATGCCCTACATTTTAAGCTCAGCTGGCCATGGGCTAGCCCCAAGTGTGCAATACGTAGTTGTCAAAATAGGAACTACCAAGTTCCAGCTTTTATGCCAACACTTTGTTGTTAAACACGCCTTAAAAATAGTGTCTTTGCAAAACTCTGTCCTTATTTGATCCCACGCTCATGTACCACTCAAATAGCAGTGTTTTAAAACCCGAAATTGGGTTATGAATCATCCGATACCGATCCAAATCAGCAACATACTAATATATAAATAGTATCATAATAGAAAAAGAGCCTGTGCTTAATTGGTTGGTTAGCGATTGACGATCTGCAACTCTACGTCCTAGGCTCAATTTCTATCAAGGGTAGGGGTGTTTTCCCCATTGACTCATAAAAAAAGAATAGTATCATAATTGAAAGAGGAGAGGGAAGCTTCCGGATCATCCACCCACTTGATTGAACTCAGATTGACAATTTCTGATCCAGATAAATATCTAACCACACTTTTCTTTAAGTCAAGATACTTCTAGTGAGAAGAGAATGAATGCACATGCATATGAGAGAGAGAAAGTGTGTTACTTCTTTGCCATGTTACTCTTAAAATGCCTAGCCTACCCTTTATGGAGATCATCTCTTTGGCATGTACTATTAACCTTTTCTCCCTTTCCAAAGCTTTGATCTGTCTTTTGAAAACTGCAGTTAACCTTTTTTCCTCTGCAAAAACCAACAATGGAAAGGAGGGCGCACTACATTATGGGAGCATCCACCATTCATTCCCTGTGAATGAAGGATGGCATTCCTCATAATTCTCATTGATCCACATTCACTCCTTTATGATTAACCTCTTCAACCCTATCAGTTAACTTCAATAATAAAAAAATCATTATTGCACCCCCTATGTACTTGAAAAAATAGTGTCTTAATATTGAATAGACCATCTAATTTTTAGATAGTGAGATCTAAATGTTAAAAACTCTTTTTTTTTTTTGGAGAATAATCATCTAATAATTCTTAAGTGGTTCTCAAACTTTTAGATTGAAAACAACCTCCCATGTAGGTCTTTGGATTGAGGGAGTAGAAGTAAACTATGCTCTCGATAGAGTATAGCATACATGCGAAGAGAAGGTACTGTATATGCTCACGCAGAGCATATTGTACACTGGCTCCCATGGGTAAAAGAACTAGTTCAAATTTTTTTTTTTTTTTAATATAAGATTTTCAGATCTGCCCAAAAACCTCTAGATGATGACTCTCAAAAAAAAGAAAAAGAGAAAGAAGAAGAAGCAATTTCAAGTTCTTAAATACTTAGATCTATCAATAATGGATATTTTTTATGAAGCTTTATCGCCTTTTGAATCACCGATATTTGACCTTCCTTTTTCTCTTGTTTGAGATTAATTACTGAGTTGAAGAGATTTACATCTCAAAAATTGATCGCATATACTATTCTTCTGCGAGAGCACATTGTGCGTCTCCTCCCTTGCTCAAAACACCTACTTCGGAGAGCTTTTTTAGTCTAACATTTTGGAAAACACATAATAAATTTTAGATACTTATTTTTAAAAGAAAAATTATAACTTTAAATTTTCTAACAATTAGATCTAACCCTTGAAAAGTTGGACAGTCTCTATTCAATCTCGAAACATACGTTTTTTCTAGTACATATAGAGTTTATTTCATTTTTTTTTTTGTCAATATTATTTTATGGGTTGTAACGATTACATCCCAAGACTTGAGATCCAAAAAGTATATCAGGGGAGGAAATGGATGGAGGAGGAAATCATTTGGCCCCAAAATTAAGGTCCTACAAATAGTCCTCAAGTGAGTATTGAAGTGAATGTTCCCACGGAGCACCGAACCTCTTGAATAATTGAAGCTCTCTTGCTTTCCCGTGAAGGTGTCGGAATCACGAGGCTTTTCACAGGTTGGTCGGTGGAAGAGTTGAGAGGATTACAGTTTGAGAAGTAGGAGAATATTAAATAAATTCACCCAAAAAAAGGAGAATATTAAATGAAGGAAAAAGTGAACATAAAGGCAGCAACCATAAAATGTAGAATTAAATACGCACCTCAAAAATCTATTGAAAAATGTTGTTTTAAAGTTGAGAAGCCTATTAATTGATCATCTTGACAGAGACGTATGAATATGGAAAAAAAAAAAAAAAGATTTTGATTCCCTTAAATAACGCATCTTACAACACATTATTTTGATCATCGATATCCAAGATTTTCATATGTTTATAGGTCAACTTGATTTTAACCATTTTGGAGTTTAAACTTTTATAATTAGATGTAAAAATGGATTATGAGATAATTTATAAACAAATTTAAGACCAAAATTACATGTTATTAAAAAATTTGGAGGTGGTAGAGATAAAGTGGTGGGCATGTTGAGAGGACATGGGCTTGTAGTGTTGTGTTGGATCTCGTTTTGGCAAACTTTTTTGACTTTTTCTCTCGAGCCAAATGCACGTGCATGGAGGTAAATGTGGCTTGGACTCTTTCATTTTTGTTTCCTTACTTCTTTTCTAACTTCTAAGCAAAAAAGTAGTATTTTATTTTGGACTAAGTTAAAAAAAATAGTATTCTCACCATGGTAGAAAATCTAGGTGGTTAGAAACGGAACCGGTCAGTTAGTTTGGAACAGCTGGGGTTAAAAGAAGGCGGGTTTGGAGATCTCTCAGCCTAGGGAGCAACCCCATGAAATTTTAGGCCCATAACTGGCCGGTTAGGTGTCGAATTAGCCATGTTTTGGTTAAAACAGTTGGTTTTAGTGCTAACCGGACTGGTTAGAGGATATAACGGGTTTTATGGACAAATAACGGTATGTTAAAATAATGCTTGTTATTTTCAATTGAAGCCGTTATTTGATGCAAGAATTCAATGGTTGATTTTTCTAGCTCTTTCAAGTTTTTTCTATTCTTTTTCCTCCCATTTTTTTTTTGGCATTTTCATGATTTATATCTGTAAAACTCTATTTATTAACAAGCAAATTCGAATACAAGATTGAAAAATCAAGAGATTTTGTCGATTGAAAAATCAAGAGATTTTGTCGATTGAAATGGCTGATTTTCACGCCTTCTGAAATTTCCACCATTTCATCAATATCATCTTCATGGGTTTTGTTGAAATTTGAGGGTTTTTAATTATAATCGAATCATCTACCATACACCTCTTTCAACTTGTTCAAAAACCAAAATATTTGGGGTTGATTTTGGCCCGAAATGGTGCTGCTCAGAGAATTTGTGTTCGATCCAAAAAATAGATTTTGGATCTATTTTTTGGTCATTTTTTATCAAATTGATTTGTGTATTTTGATCATCAAGGCTTCCCTATCACATAAAAAAGGTACGCTTATTTATTATTGAGTAAATATTTTTATATGAATTTTTTTCTTGCTCGCTTTCACAAATCTGAATTTTGCACGATTTTTTCAATTAAATAAAAAATTTTCAATTAAATAAAAAATACCAATTTTTTTTTTATTTTTGGTATATTTGAAAAGGTGACCAAAGCCTTTACAGTGCTTGTGTGTTGATTTGTTTGATTATCCGAACATTGATGATCGTTTCTTGCTTGAATTGTTGCTCGATTTTAGGAGTTATTGAAAATCTATTTTTCAAAAAAATATTTTTCTTAATGAAATTATTATTTTTGATGAATATGATAATCTTTTTCTTCTTTTCTTAATAAAATAATATTTTTTGATAAAACTATTTATTTTGATAAAAATATATTGTTTTGATTAATATGACAAAACCTATATGTATCGGCCTCTCTACCTTGTAACATCTTGTCTTTTACATATGAAATTTTAGATGGACATGTAAAAGTAGGTGGATCAATTTATTTATTTATTTTTTTAGTTGTGATTAGCAGTATCTTGAAGTGTTGTAAAACTTGAAATTGGAGTGCGTAAACATAATATAATGTTTTTGCAGAGCTGCTACACCTGTAATATCTAGAGTGCATATTTACATTGAGGTAATACATATGTGGTAAGGTGCTGCACACTTATTGTCAGACTTCAGTCTAGGAAACAAAAAGATTTATGTGACCTGCTTGGGATCATGTATAGGACCATAGTATTCAAATATTAATTTATATAAAAAAAATTTCACTTTTTTTTATTAAGATAAATGTATGTAATAAGATATTATACCCTTAATCTAAGTTTTATTATTTTTTATTTTTTTGCGGGTTTTTGAACCATTTTTTTTTTTTACAAAAAAAAACTTGACCAGGTAGTCCAATTAACCGCCCCCAGTTAGTCCGGTTCCGGTTCTAGCCGCTCCCAACCCATATCTGGTTAACTGTTTCGGTTCGATTTTGCAACCATTGATTCTCACACTCTTTCATTGCAAGGCTACGACCCACCAATTTGATGCACTGAGGCATTTAGAGACAGGGCGAGGATCATTTGATCGTGGTACTTGGAAGGGGGGAGAGAGGGGGCAAGTTTTGAAAGAGATTCACTTAAATGACGTCAATTGGTGTAATAAGGTGTTAGTCTCAATTAAAAAATATCATTAAATAAATAAAATCGATAAACCACTTATTCGTATATATTTTTAAATTACACGAGGGACTTGAGGTTCCTAACCAAATCTTATAAACCAAGCCATCCAGTGATAGCCAACCTTAAAAGTTATCTTTAGTAAATCTCATTTACCTTCCATCTCTCTTTTTCTATCCTTTTTTATATAGTTTTTAGAGGGGTTAACATCTTTTTATCGATATCACATTTGTTTTGTAATTCTCACATTCATGGTCTATAGGAGTTGAGATCTAAGATTAACTCTGCCTTAATTCCCTTAAGTACAACTAATTAGAATTAATAAGTTGGCACCAAACTGTTAATTCTATGCAATGAGCTAAACCTATCATTAGTTCACTAATAACTCACATAATAGGATGTCATCCAATATTCAGACAATTTGATAAAAGATATTTAAATTTTAAATAAACTTTGTATATCTATAATAAACAAATTCTTACAATGAATCGAAACACACTACTGAGTTTTCCCTCCAATAACACTGAGTTTTCTCTCTAGTATAACATCTTATTAAAGTTCAAATATGGATTCAAGTATATGACATTGCCTCATGTTAACCACATGGGATTTCACATATACAGTAATATAGCTTTTGTACCATTATTAAAAAAATAAATTTTCGGGAAAAAATAGTTTGATAGACCACATTTCTAAGACAGACCACCACCATGGTGACTTTGATCTCGTTCGCTATAGATAATGGTTATAACATCATCTTGGTCGGTCAGTTTTAATCAAATGTAGAGAGAAGCAAATGACATTACCGACGGGTTGCTGAAGAAAGGAGATTCTTTGTTAATTTCATCTGCATTGTTTTGAGTTGTTGTGAATTATATGATATAGCACCATTTTAGTTAATGAAAAGTAAGTACTTATGTCAAGAGAGAGAGAAAGAGCCATTTGCTAGTGGTGCTCGGAAGGACATTTGGTTTCGTTGTTTCCAACATATAAGAAGGGAAAAAGTTTATATAAGGTTGCAACCTTAAAATGTAGAATTATTTATGCATATCAAAAATCTATCGAAAAGGTTGTTTTAATGTTGAAAAGCCATCTAATTGATCATCTCGTTGTCAAGATGTATGAATATGAAGAAAAAAAAAAAAGTTTTTGTATCCCATAAATAGTGCATCTTGCAACACATTATCTAGACCGTCTATTTTCAAGATTTTCATATGTCTATAGATGTACTTGATTTTGACCATTTTTAAAATTTAAAATTTTCTAATTAGATATGAATATAGATTTTAAGATAATTCTAAGAATTTTTTACAACAAAATTTCATATTAGGATAAAATTTGGATGTGCATCTTAAGGATTGTTTAAGAATGCAACTTTATAAAAACCGCACCATTTAAGAAGTGAAGTTTACTAACTCCACCAGAGTTTGAAAAAAGAGAAAAACACCTACTTTTTTCTATGTGATGGCCAAAAGATATTCATGTTTATCGTTTTAAAAGATGTTAAAAAAACTTGTGGATCTGAATCGGAATTAGACTGATCGACAATAGCCGGATTTGGATTGTTTAAGACTGATCTACAATTGCCCCAGCACAATTTTAAAAAATCTAATAAGTTCACCGAAATCACACCATGGAAAGACTTTTTCCCTTTACAAACACCGACCCACAATGTTTTATCACTCTCTCTCTCATAATTGTTACATTTTTATCTTCTCTAATTGCACTGCAAGATTGACAAAAAAATTATTAGGATCAAAACCCATAATCAATGAAATCAAAGGATCAAAAAATCGGGTTTTCCCCTTTTCCTGACCCCATCCTTAATCCTCCTCTCTCGACTTTCATATATTTTCTATTGAATCTGTATTGCTTTGATCATCTCTTGTTGAACTATAACATTCATATTAGAGTTTTAGTATCAAAACCCCCTAGTCACAAATATCGGACAAATAATTGTAAACCAAATTTAGTAGTTCCAAATATGAACCTTTATATCAATCGTTTTTCAGTTAATTTCGCTAAAATACCATAAATTTCACTCTTTTTTTGTTTACCGTTAAATTTCAATCATTTTTCTGATTTATACTAATTGAAGAGAATTCAAAACAATTGTTAAATCAATCTCTTTCTTTTTCTTACTCTTTTATCTGTTTTTCCCAATGGTTTAAAAAACGGATCGATGACCCGGATCGGCCTTCCAAAAAACATATCCGGATCGGCGAATCGGCGATCCGGATCGAGAATCGGGTGAATCGGTCAGAATAAAGCTTAAAAAAAATCCGAAAAAATTATTAAAATTCATTATAAATATTGTTTTTTAAGAATTCAATAAGAAATGAGGGTACTCCATTAAGAGATTTCATGTTTTTGAATGAATATGCGAATATTGATATGTTCTTTCCCTGCATGAACCGCCATTCAGCATTTAATTTACATCACGCAAAAGGATAAACATATAATTATCATGGAATAAGTATATCAACATACATGGACTACAATAAAGCATAAAATTAGTAACATATGATCTAAAAATAAAATGATAGACGACGTTATTGTTCTTCTTGATCACGCTGGTGCCATTGATTGAATTCGTTTAACAATTCATTGGTTCGATCTAAAAACGAATCATCGATATTAGCAGGCGTCTGACTATTCCCAAATCCCTGAGTGTTAATGTTTTGTTGTGTTCCCAATCTAAAATCCCCGAAGATTGTCCATCCTTCATGCTCACCTGCACTGTCGTGCTCATCCCTACACTGTTGCTGTTGGGACTCGATATGTGAATCATATGGCTGGGATAGGGTGCCTCAGAATCATCATCTCTCTCATTTTCTCTTTAAATAATATGGATTAAAAAAAAAATAACAAATTTTCGAAAAAATCGATCATGGATTAAAAAAAAAATCACAAATTTTCAAAAAATTCTATCATGGATTACAAAAAAAAATTCGATCATGGATTAAAAAAAAAAAAATCACAAATTTTCCAAAAATTCTCTCATGGATTACAAAAAAAAATTCTATCATGGACTAAAAAAACAAAATCACAAATTTTCAAAAAATTCAATCATGGATTACAAAAAATTCGATCATGGATTACATAAAATTCGATCATGGATTACATAAAATTCGATCATGGATTACATAAAATTCGATCATGGATTACAAAAAAAAATAAAAAATTCGATCATGGATTACAAAAAAGAAAAAAACAATTCGATCATGGATTTCAAAAAATTCAATCATGGATTACAAAAAACTCTACCATGGGTTACAAAAAAAGCAAAAAACAAAAAATTCAATCATGGATTACAAAAAAAAAAACAAACATTTCGATCATGGATTTCAAAAAAAAAACAAACATTTCGATCATGTATTACAAAACATTCGATCATGGATTACAAAAAATTCTATCATAGGTTACAAAAAAAAACAAAAAAACAAAAAATTCGATCATGGATTACAAGAAAAAAAACCTAACATTTCGATCATGGATTACAAAAAATTCGATCATGGATTACAAAAAATTCTATCATGGGTTACAAAAAAATAAAAAATTCGATCATGGATTACAAAAAAAAAAAAACAATTCGATCATGGATTACAAAAAAATCGATCAAGTATTACAAAAAAATCTATCCTGGATTACCAAAAAAAAAAAAAAATTCCATACAGGACTCGTCGATTCACTGTTCGGACTCGCCGATTCCGTACAGTGAATCGACGATTCACTGTACAGAATCGTCTGGTTCTCTCTAGAACCGGACGATTTCCGATTTTTTAACCGATACGATCCACTTTTTGCGATTTTCGAGTTGAACCGGGCGAGTCCGGTTCGACTCGGCGTTCTTTAAAACACTGGTTTTTCCATTACATTAGTTTACTATTGGACTAAATTAGTGAGAATGGAAGCGATGACTTTTAATTGGAGCTTAGGTGGTACTACGGCCTCGAACCCAGCCCTATTCTCATTTCACTTTCAGTCCACATACTCTTATGCTGGTTTTAAACATTAGTTTCATTATTTTCACTTGTGAAATTTTTGAGTTGGCTCATAATTGCATAAGGAAAATTTAATGAAAGACAAATTCCCGTGGCTCTGGACTCGTCTAGAATGAGTCGAATTATACGTAGATGATAACGTTAAGGTTTTGCTGGATTGCCTTATGTTTGCACACTGCGCAACTGATAAAGAAGTAGGGTTCCAACCCCTTAAATACAATGCAAAATGCTGCTTATCAGTAGAGTTTTTGTATTACATGTCTGGTATTCTAGAGGCTTTCCCAACACGGCCTTAGAAAGGGCTACTTTTACCACATGGGTGAGGTTTGTATAAGTTTTCAACCATATACTATTGAGGTAAGGTGCACCTCAAAACTATGCCGAAAATGCATTTACATTGCCGCAAACCCTTGTGGCGATGTAAAAGTCTATTGTTGCCCCCAATTATGAAATTTGAAGTTTCAGAAATGGTGAAAATAAGCACATCTATAAACACTTAGAAATCTTGAAAATTGGTGGTCCAGATAATGTGCTAGAAGATGAACTATTTTTAGGACTAGGAATCCACCTTTTTTCATGCTTATGAATCTCGAGGTCGAGATGATCAATTTGGGGGTTTTCTATTATCAAAACAACATTCTCTAGTGGGTTTTTAAGTGCACCTTATTCGTACAGTATAAGGTTAATACCTTATATAAACTTTTTCATATATATATACAGAAGGTTGTTCATTTGAAACAAGTCTTTCTATTCGTTCTGCTTGTTTACCTAAAGATTGCATATACAAATTTGTATAACTATTCTGTTCTACAATACGAGAAATCAATTCATGTTTCTTACCAAGCTCTTTTGGTAAGACTTTATAAGGAGTGGCAATTATATCATATATTGATTGTGGATGTGGTGGTTCATCCTTAGATGGGATGACTGCTTTGAGTATTATACTTTTTTCAGGAGGGTGTGTACTAGCAGTGGTAGTACCATCCGTACTGATATAAGTTTTCTCTTCTATTGTTTGAATATTGTCAAATGAAGGAATATTAATATTATATTGGATACATATTTCTCTTAACCATAGGAAAAATCCTTTGGTTAATCTTTCTTTTTGGAGAAACTTATTATATTTTTTATGCATTAGTTCTATTAATCGAGGTTGAAATGTTTTCAAATACCATTCTCGAATATGTTTATTTTCATCAGATAAATAATCTTGTCTGATATATTTTTTATCAACTTTCCTCCTTTTTCTTTCTAATTTGGCTGCTAAATAGGCTGCCATATATTCATCAGAATATTGATCATATAGATTCATTTCTTCTTCTATATCATCTTCAATTTGTAATGTGAATATTTGAAATTCTTCTAAACTAGGTTCAGGAGTATATGCGATATTTGATTCAAGGGTATATGTCGGAATAACAACATGATCAGTTGTTCTTCTTGTTCCCTGTAATTTTAAATCTAAACTATGTATTGATTGTGAAGAAGATTGGGAAGGAGAAGGTAATATGATAACATCAGGGGTAGTAGAATAAGATTTTCTACTAGGTATTAATGGGGTTTTATTCTTTTTCCTATTAATATTTATATCATCATGTACTTTCAATTGTTGGAATTTTATTTCAATATTTCCATCTGGATGTTCTATTATTTGATTTGGAATACTATTTCTTGGAATTTCTTGGGGCTGGTTTGTATGTTGCAATGCCCATGACTGTGGTAGAACAATATCTGACCACTTAATGGTTTTGGGTACTATTGTATGCGATTTTTCCATATTTGTTTGAAATAGGATAGTTTGATCCTTTTGATCTATTCTCATAATATTTGGACATAAGGTGTTCATGACTTTGTAATATATTCTATATACTATTGCTAAATTTTGAGAACCGTGTATCATATTAAAACCATGAGTTTTTAAATTTATTGTTAGTATATCTAGAATATTTGGATCAGTTAAAGAAACCGAAAAATTTGAAAAACAGTTAAAATATATTGGACCACTACATAGGCTTGATTCAACCATGCCAAGTAGTGAATCTGTGAAAATATTGTCTTGTATCTCTTAGGCATACAAGCACAGAGGTGTTCAACCCTAGGCGGGTCAAAGGTTTCACTGCTATTTGTATTAAACCGATGTGTAAATACTTGTAATTATTTTCTTTATGTTTTTCAATAACTTTTCTTGAAAGTAGTTGAAAGTCTTCTTGATTCTGAGTTACAGATAAACTTTCTTCTATTGTCTTGATGGCATAACCCATATTGAATTTAAATGATCCCTTATGATAGATGTCATGTATTGGTACCTTTGGTATATTCCAATTTGCAATATGATCTTCAATATCATTGATTATAATTTGTTCCTTATTTTTCACCATAAGTGTTTGAGATGAAGTTGTACTAGTACTTGTAAGATTCCTAATTAAATTTGCCAATTGTAGGTTGCGGATAATGACAATCTGGACGTCCAAGAATCCAGCGTTTTCCCTAAGTGGCTCTTCCTGGCCTTGGCGGTACGTTGCAATAGATTTCTTACGTCTCTTGTCTTAACTCGCGGACCAACTTTCTTAGTGGTAAATTTAAGTAGGTTTCCCTAGTAATAGTATAACTTGTGCTCTAACAGGACTAGTGAACTATTGGGACAGGTTATAATTTACTGTTCATGTACTGTATAAACAGTTTCTACTGTTTGCACAGTTTTTACTGTATGGCTCTGATACCACAAACGCCCAGGATCTACAGTCTGATTCTATTTATCGTATTGGTTAAAGTGATAATTGAATCTAGAGTAGATATGTAAATATGAGGTTATTATATTTAATTAATTCTTGCAGAATTCGATATATATATATATATATATATATATGGCAGATACTACAAAACAACTATAAGCGAAAATGAACAATGATTTCTCCTACCTTCATCACCGTCCAAAGTTCATCGCACGGTCACGATTGTCTGTTAGCATTTTATTTTTTATTTTTTATTACAAATCAGAATGATCTAAAATTTGGAATGTGTGTTCATAAAAAATAGGTGAATCCATGAAAAATATATAAAAAAAATATTTTACGTGAAATTAATTGATCAAAATACCCCGAAAAGTTTCAGGAGTATTTTGGTGAATTATTTTCGTAAATTATTTTTATTAAGTGCGTCTTACTAAGAAGTACACATTCTCCAAATTTCAGATCATTCAAATTTATAGAAAAAAATAAAAAATAAAAAACTATTAGACAATTGTGACCGTGCGATGAACTTTGGACGGTGATGAGGATAGGCGAAATTACTGTTCATTTTCATCTATAGGTGTTGGACTTATACTATTCCATGAGCTAGTGGGCTCACCCAAGCTTTTTCCTGTATATATATATATATATATATATATATATATATATATATATGAACGATTTCATGCAATGGTTGTATAGTAGTATAATGCAACAACACCTCTAGAAAACCATGTTTTTAGCATTTATATGACCCCAAATTTTGCCCACAAATTTTCTTCATCCGTATAATCAATCCTACGAAAAACAAATTCAATTTTCACCCTAGATATGGTCAAAATTAGTACCCTCCAACAATGAACATCGACTTTGGTGAATTTCAAGATCTAAGCCTTAACAAATTCAAAATCACTTTTTCCTTTTTTATCCTTGGTAATCTAATGATGATAATGTTATATAAAAAGTTTGGAAATTAAAATTATGAGGTCTTTATCTAACTATCTCACTAAAATGAACGGTTTCTATTAATTAGGCTAGAAAAACACTTTCTATGACATTTTTAAAAAATTTTCTTTTTTATGATTGTTCTTTAGAATGAAAAGAGTGTACATTTAAAACTATATGTCAAATAAATGTCTCTAAGATGATTTTTGAAATGGTTGCATTATACTACTATAGAACTGATGCATGATTTTCATCATTTCTACTAATCTTCATGTTTGGGCTTAGAACAAGCTTCTTTGTGTATTCATAGAAGGAAATAGTTCCCATGTCAATTGTTACTTATCATTCCCTAAATGGTTCTAAATCTTAACCCAAAAAGTGAGGATTTCAGTTATTATGTTTCAAGATAAGAAAAATTCAGCACGTGGAAAGAAGTAACAATGAAAGAAGCCACAAACCTAAGTGAAGCTGATAACTGCAGCAACATGAATGACAGGGCCCTTGCTACGAAAAACTGGGTCCTCACAAACCTGCAAAAAGTCCACACAGTAATATAATAGTCACAAGGTCATATGATAATCTCCCTCCCTCACACGCGTGCACACACACAAAAGCGTGCGCATACACACATGCCCACGTCCAAGCACTCGCCTATGTCCACACACACACCGATAAAAGTGGTTGTCAGCTACATATCACACACACACATGTATAATACTGGTTATCCACTACATATGCATGGGAAAGGTCATTACTGTGATGTTACCTTGATGGTTACACATAAGTCTTGTTGACAGTTATAGAAACCAGATATTCAATTTCCTATCTTATATATTACAAGATATTAAGTTTCTTATATTGAGTTTTCTGTTTTGTGGGATTACAATCGTAATGGAATTGGTTTCTTAAAAAACGAGAGTTGTAACTCTATAAATTTTTGGTAAACCAGAGTAATCTTTATAAATGAGATACTGATTTACCTTCTGTGGATGTAGGCATCATTACCGAACCATGTATATATCTTGTTGATTTTTGTCTTTCTCATCACTACTTTCTTTATTGCAAACTCTACATGGTATTAGAACAAGTAGATCTATCAATAGCGATCCATTGCTTATCGGTAATTGCTTCATCTCTCTCCATCGTAGATAATATTTTTTTTATGGAGTGAGCATAGAGGACAGAACCCTTTGAAGAGAAGAAAAATCCGTTGCAAAAGTGTGCTGCAAACTCATAGGTCGGTGGATCTCGCTTTCCCTCTATACGATTTGTCTTGGCTATTATTATTGGTTGGTTTGCAAAAACTTCCTTTAAGCTTTTGATTTGCACAAGTCAATGCAAGTGCAGGAAACAAAGACGTTGGTTTGCAAACGGATATTCTTTGAATGCAAAGGGTATGGATTTTTGAGGATTGTTTTTTCTTGGAATGGTTATTGGATTAATATTTACAAATATTTGATTTTGTGAAAGAAAGCATATTCTTATTGCAATTGTGAGCATTCAATTAACAAACAGCGATATGCATATCGGCGATTTCTAGAGAGAGAAACATTAATCTTATTTGGGTCTTTGTGCTACTATTCAACGGGAAGAAACTATGACGAAAATCAAGTCTTTATTTCAAATCCCCTGTAGCAAGTATTGAGAAATTTGCCTCGGTTGCTACCAATAAAAAGTATGAAACTAAAAAATATTAGAATAATGGTGGAGGTAGAGGTTCTATTAAATATCACGGTAATAGAGTGCGTCCAAGATGTGATCATTGCAACAACATAGGACATGTGAAGAATAGGCGTTGGGTGTTCTACCCACACTTAAGACCCACCAATGAAAGGATAACCACCATGTCTACCGCTCAAACTGCAACTACTCAAACCCATTACAACAACTGTGATCATAACCAGCAATCAAGTAACAACAATGGTTCTTCCGCCACACATGATTCTTCATCTTTATTCTTAGACACAGGTAACCCCTATACTCTCATGTCTTCATGTCACACTTTTCTTTGGATAATAGACTCAAACGTATATCATATGACTGGTAACTTGCAGCGTCAATCTAACCTTAAAAATGAAAAAAATATGAACCCCGGGTCTTTGCTAAAGGTTCCGTGATTCTTATCCATGGTGTTGATAAAATCAATTTCTTCTCCAAGTCATAAAACTCTGAAGTTCTTTTTATGCCATCATTTTCTGCTAACTTGATGTCTATTAATAAAATTACTCAGAGCATGAATTGCAATATTATTTTTTCTCCCAACTCTGTGACTTTCCAAGATCGGGCCACGGGGAGGAAGATTGGTGAAGGAACATTGTTTCATGGGCTATATTTATTCAATTGGGAGAATAAGGCTTGTGTTACCAGCCAAGATAGTTCTGTTATTAACAAATTGTGGCATTGGAGATTTGAACACCCTTTAGATAAAGTTTTTATAATTTTAATGCCCTCTCTATCTTTAAACTATCTTTATTGTGAAATTTGCAAATTATCAAAATAAACAGGGCTTCCTTTTCAGTCTTCTATGCATGTTTCAAATGAACCATTTTATTTGATACATTCTAATGTGTGGGGACCAGCCCCAATTGATTCTTATGCCGGTTTTAAATATTTTGTTATTTTTATTGAGTTCTTTTTCAGTCTTCCGTACATGTTTCAAAGGAACCATTTTATTTGATACATTCTAATATGTGGGGACCAGCCCCAATTGATTCTTATGCCTGTTTTAAATATTTTGTTACTTTTATTGATGATTGGTCACATGCTACTTACGTTATTGAAATAGAAAACATAAGTTCTTTCATATGTTCAAAGAATTTTCCAAACTGATTTCCACTCAATACAATGGCAATAGTAGAATTGTGCAAACTGATAATGGCACATAGTATATGAATAAAGCTTTTTCTGAGCATTTATTGAATATTAGTATTCTATACCAAATATCGCGTGTTATAACACCTCAGCAGAACGGAGTTGCTAAAAGAAAAAATAGGCACATTTTTTAAACTACAAGGTCTTTGATTTTTTGATATATGTTCCAAAAATTTATTAGTCTGAAGCTGTTTTAACTGCGTGCTATTTGATTAACCAAATTCCAAAGTAAAATTCTTAAGGATAAATCTCCCCTTGAAATTTTGAAAAATAAAAAAATTGATTTGTCTCATTTGCATGTATTTAGATACGTGTCTTATGTTCATATGGCTGGGCACTACTGAGACAAACTTGATAAACGTTCAAGTAGATGTATCATTCTTGGATACTCCTTTACTCAAAAGGGATACAAATGTTATGATCCCACAACCAGAAAATTGCATATTTTCAGATATATTCAATTTGTTGAAATGGAGTCACATTTTTGTGACACATTGGAGAGTGGTTTAGAAAATAAGACTTAGGGGGCGTGATTAGTACTAGTAAAGTGTCAAACATACCCAGAACAAGTTACGATGATCAAGGTGAAGATACATTTGAAACTCACCAAACTGGTTAGAAGAAGAAGATTCCGCTGTGGCCGCAGCCCCACCTGATCCCCCTTTGCACAAGTCTTTTCGTATCACTCAACCTTCATCTAGATTTCAATATTTTTATATTTACCATGCAGTTTCTTATCCAGGTCAAAATCGTATTTCCTATGAAAATATCTTTCCTGGAGTTCTATTTCTAATAATTATTAGCCAACTTATTTTCAAAGTACTATTTCTCAACCTGTGTAGAAGGCCATAAAAGAGGAACTTCAAGCACTTGACCAAAACCATACTTGGGACATTGTCAAGCTACTTAAAGGAAAGAAATCAGTTGGTTGTAGATGAGTTTATAAAATAAAATACAATAATGATAGGTCTATTGAGAGATATAAGGCCAGGTTGGTGGCCAAAGGATTTACCCAAATTTATGGAGTCGACTATAAAGAGACTTTTGCACAAGTTGCTAAGATGAATATTGTTCGTGTTCTTTTGTTTGTCGCAGTTAATTGTGGGTGGTCTTTGCATCAGATGGATGTTAAAAATGCCTTCTTACATGATGACCATGAAGAAGAAGTTTATATGAGTTTTCTACCAGGCTATTCTAAAGAAAAAAAAAATGTCTTGTACGCAAATTAAAGAAGGCCTTGTAGGACTTAAACAATCACCTCGTGCATGATATGCTAAACTTAGTTCAGCTGATTCTTCGATGTTCACAAAAAGAGGAACTTTAGGTGCAACAGTTGTTCTCATTTATGTTGCCGATATTATCATATCATGTAATGATAAATAAAACATTATGAAGTTTAAAAATTATCTTCACAAGAAATTTGACATAAAAGATCTTGGTCAACTAAGGTATTTTCTCGGTATTGAAGTAGCACATTAAAAAAAAGGGAATCTTCATTTATCAAAGGAAATATGTATTAGATCTATTGAAAGAAACTGAGAAACTGAGAGTCAAACCCATTGACATTCTTGTTGCTATTAATTGCAAGCTTAATTCAACGAATAGAAATCCTCTTGAAGATGTGGGCCTGTCACACCCCAAGAATTTGCAATACAGATATTCCTGAGATGTGACAGTCAAAACATATATATATCTCTTGATAGGACAAATTTACAGTGGCGAGGTCTTACATAGTAAATAAAGAAAGCTAACACAACAACAGTATCTTCCAAGGTTGATCTTGACTACCACTCAAAATGAATCCGTAGTTATCCTGAAAAAATGTTTACCATAATTTGATGAGTTTGCCTACTCAGTAAGTGATCATCATAATCCTAAAAATAATCATGGTTGAAAGATATCAATATTTTAAAAAAGGAGATCTATTAACAGAAATGCATCAACAGTTTCACTTTCAATAAATGCATAATTAAGTATAATTCGAATAGTTGAAATGCATATAACACTTTAACGGCAGTGCATAATTCAAAGGATTTCACAAAATGCCCTACTGGTGTCCCAAGTAGGTCACCTATATACCCCATCAACGTCCTGATGGGTCCACTTAATCCCTATTGGCATCTCAGCTAGGTCCACTTAATCCTTGCAGGTCCACTTATATCTCACCGACGTACCGGATGAGTCTACTTATTCCCTACCGACGTCCCGGATAGGTCCACTTATACCTCACTGGCGAACCGAATGATCCACTTGCATACTTAAAGTATTTTTAAATGTCTTTAAATATTCAAAAGCAGCAATATCATGTACTCAACATATCACTGAAATCATTAATAAGAATTTCACTGAAACCATTAATAACAGTCACTTTCAATAACATTTCAAAAATCACCAATCAAATAATTTGGGCTCAAATTTAGAAAGGTAGTAGTTCGTAAAGATATTCTACCATAATTGCTAGTTTAATATGTATAGAAAAACTCTTATAGAATTTCAAGAATATGGAATTATCACAATTTATGAGATGTCAATTCGCAATTAAATATTTCACAACAATGCTATAATCAATTGCAAAAATATCAATTTTCAAATAATAAGGCAGTCATTGCACATGAAATTTACAATGTCTAAATATTCAAAAACAATAGAAAGAAATCTCACAATTTTACTAACAACAGAAATATCACATTTATTTCTAATAATTTTATTTCTAAAATTTTCTAACAATAGACAACAAAAATAAATAAATAAATTTATTTCTAAGAATTTGCAGCATTTAAAATTTTTAATATTATAATTTTATTAAAAAGATTATTTTTCAAAATAATGAGGTCACTTGCGTGCAAAATTTATCGCGCCTAAAATTCATGATAATAAGCAGAAATAATTATTTCATTTCATTTTAAAAAAAAACGGATTATTTTTCAAGATAATAAGTCACTTACATTAACTCCAAAATTGGGCGAGCATCAGTTCCATCCCACACAAAAACATCGGTACTTTCTTCAGAGACTCGATGTGAATGAAGAATCTTTTCCGGTGAAAGAAAGCACATAAGTATCATTACCCAAACATAAACTCTAACCATGCTAGAGAGAGAGAGAGACAAAAAAAAAACCCGTTGATGGGGTTTTTGTTTGAGAGGGAAAAAGAAAAGCCTGCTGATGATGGTGTTTCAGCTTTAAGAGAGAGAGAGAAACCCGTTGATGGGTTTTAGTTTTAAGAGAGAGAAAGAGAAACCCGTTGACGGGTTTTAGTTTTAAGAGAGAGAGAGAATGTCGAATCAAAAAAAGGCACCTCAATGCAAGGTGTTGTTTTAAGGAGTTTAACATAAAGTTTTTGATATGGTGGACCTAAGGTCCACCCAAATAAAATTAAACCCTCAAGTATATTAACAATAATATCATTTTATATATTGTTAATATATAAAAAAAATAGCAATATCTTAACGGTATAAAATTATTATTATCATTACTGATATATAATTATCATTTTATTTTTTTATTTTGTATTTATTTCTGTTAACACTGTTAATATTATGATTATTATTACTTTCTTAATAAATATATTTATTTTTATTTTTATTTATTTTTTATTTTTTATTTTATTTTTTTTGAAATTTTCTCTGATATCGTCTTCTCGTTCCCAAGTCAACTCCTCTCTTGAATGATACTGCCATAATATACAGACTAAAGGAATCTCCTTGTTGTGCAACACTTGTACCCTTCTATCCAAAATCAAAATTGATTGCTCAATGAAATATAGGTCCTTTTTGATCGGTAAAGGTTCATATTTCAAGATATGGGATGGGTCGGGCTGATATTTTCGTAGTGAAGATACATGGAAGACATTATGGACGTTTGCCAATTCAAGTAGTAAGGCAAGTCTATAAGCGACAACTCCGATTCTTTCCAGGATTTCAAATGGTCCGATGTAACGTGGGCTCAGCTTTCCTTTCTTGTCGAATCTCATAATGCCTTTTATTGGTGAGATTTTTAAGAAAACTCGATCACTTTCCTCAAATTCAAGATCTCTCCTTCGGTTATCGGCATAACTCTTTTGCCGACTCTGAGCTGTCCTGAGCCTTTCTCGAATTAATGCTATCTTATCTGTGGTTATCTGGACAATTTCTGGCCCCAAAAGCTTTCTTTCACCAACCTCGTCCCAACAGATGGGTGACCTACATTTCCTTCCATACAGGGTTTCGTATGGTGCCATCTGAATACTAGCTTGGAAGCTATTATTATAAGCAAACTCAATCAGGAGTAAATGATCATCCCAGCTTTCTGTAAAGTCAATGACACAGGCCCTTAGTATATCTTCCAAGGTTTGGATGGTCCTCTCTGATTGTCCAACAGTTTGGGGGTGAAAGGCAGTGCTAAAGGTGAGTCTCGTCCCCATGGCTGACTGTAGCCTAGCCCAAAATTTAGAAGTAAACCGAATATCCTTGTCCGATACAATACTGACCTCCATGCAACCGCACTATTTTCTTAATGTACAACTGGGCCAGTCGATCCAAAGTGTACGTTGTGCGAATTGGCAAAAAATGGGCAGCTTTGGTCAACCGGTCTACAATGACCCAAATGCTATCATGTCTTGAATTTGTTCTAGGCAAGCCAGAGACAAAATCCATAGAGATGTGCTCCCACTTCCACTCTGACACGAGTAAAGGCTGCAACAACCCAGCGGGCCCCTGATGCTCAGCTTTTACTTGCTGGCATGTTAGGCACTTAGACACAAATAGTGCTACCTCTTTTTTCATATTATTCCACCAAAAGGTTTTCTTCAGGTCCTGATACATTTTAATACTTCCGGGATGTATCGTATAATGAGAGTGATAATGAGAGTGCTTCTTTCAATATAGCTTTATTCACACTCTCATCATTCGGGACACAAATCCGACCTTTGAATCTTAGCAAATCCTCACTACATAAAGAAAATTCGTCTCTCTTTCCTTGCTTCATCTTTTCTATAATTGTTATAAGCTGAGGGTCTTTCTTTTGTACCGATCAAATCTGTTGGATTAATTGGGGTTCTGCCTGAATGTTGGCAATCATACTTACCACACCATTAATGGACGGAGTCAGATGCCAATCCACTATTTCCTCTAACAATCTCATTTCTTGGATCATTAGGTGAGCTAAGACTCCTGTAGATTTTCTACTTAGAGCGTCAACCACAACGTTAGCTTTTCTTGAATAATAATGGATTGTACAATCATAATCTTTTAAGAAATCATTTCATCTTATCTGCCGCATATTCAAATCCTTTTGAGAGAAGATGTATTTCAAGCTCTTATGATCCGTGTATATTTCGAATTGCTCACCATATAGATAATGCCTCCTCATTTTCGAAGCGAATACTATTGCAGCCAGTTCCACGTCATGAATTGGATATTTTTTTTCATATTCTTTCAACTGTCTGGATGCATATGTCACTACTTTCCCATATTGCATTAAAGCACAACCCAAGCCTTTATGTGAAGCATCACTATAAATCACAAATCCCCCACTCCCCTTAAGAATAGTTAAAATAGGTGTTGAAGTTAATCGAACTTTTAGTTCTTGAAAACTCTCCTCACATTCACTTGTCCACTCAAATTTGACATTTTCCTGTGTCAATCGAGTCAATGGGGTTGCGATTCGAGAAAATCCTTTTACAAATTTTCTGTAATATCCTGCCAACCCCAAAAAGCTTCGAACTTCAGTCACATTACTTGGTTGTTTCCAATTAACAATGGTTTCAACCTTTGAAGGATTAACTGATAGAATTTTCTTCGATATGACATGTCCTAAACATATCACTTTCTCAAGCCAAAATTCACATTTACTAAGTTTGGCATACAATTTCTTTTCTCTTAATATTTGCAATACCATTCTTAAATGCTGCTCATGTTCCTTCTGATTCTTGGAATATATTAAAATATTATCGATTAATACCACAATAAATTTATCCAAAAAGGGCTTAAAGGTCCGATTCATCAAATCCATAAATGCAACCGGTGCATTGGTTAATCCAAAAGGCATGACTAAAAATTCATAATGGCCATACTTTGTTCTGAAAGCTGTCTTGAGAACATCGTCACTTTTAATCTTAAGCTGATGGTATCCAGATCTAAGATCAATTTTTGAAAACACTTGTGATCCTTGTAATTGATCAAATAAATCATCAATTCTAGGTAATGGATATTTATTTTTTACTGTCACTTGGTTCAACTGTCTATAATCGATACACATTCTCGTAGTCCCATCTTTCTTCTTAACAAACAATACCAGGGCACCCCAAGGTGACACATTGGGCCTGATAAAGCCTTTATCTAATAATTCTTCCAATTGTTGTTTCAGTTCCTTAAGTTTTGCAGGTGCCATTCTGTAAGGTGCCTTAGAAATTGGGGCTATACCTGGCAATAATTCAATAGAGAATTCAATTTCCCTGTCAGGCGGTAATCCTGACGATTCTTCAGGAAAAACGTCAGGAAATTCTCAGATAACCGGAGTGGTATCCAAATTTATCTCTTTCTTCCTATCTTCTTTGGTATAGGCAAGAAAGCCTAGACACCCTTTTCGAAGGAGGCGATTAGCTCGAATACAAGAGATTAAATATGATGGAGAGTCTTCTTTGATGCTATTGAAGTAAAATACTAGTTGATCCAGAATACTAAAGGTAACCATTTTCTTGCAACAATAAATACTTGCATGTTATACAAAATGCCAATCCACGCCTAAGATTACATCAAAATCTTGAATTTCTTGGAGTATTAAATCAACGAACAGTTCCTTTTCTTCTATCTTTATTACACAGGATTTGTACACTATATTGGTGTCACTTGAATTTCTCATCGGTGTGGCTACCTCTAGAATGTATTCTAATTGTTCTGGTTTTACCTTTAAGTGGCATGCAAAGTGTGGTGATACGAATGAATGAGTAGATCCAGGATCAATCAAAACATGTTGTCACACTAAATTATTAGTGGAGAAGGTAAAACAATGTGCAAATATTTGAAAAGCATGTGAATCCAGTACAACTCGTCATCAGTGTGAGCCAAAGATCTCTATTCCAATTCTGCATCCACCTAGCAATAGTGGACTTCTTCTTCGCACTCCATAATACTAGGTTGCTATCAAAGTATACACAATAGCCACTTGTCGACCGGTGATCATCCGGACTACCAACCCAGTCCACATCAGAATAATCAATAAGGTTTAGTTGCTTTGGCTAAAAGTGAATACCATAATCAATCGTACCTTTAAGATATTGCAAAATGCATTTAAGAGCTACCCAGTGTGTCATGGTGGGGCTATGCATAAGCTAGCATACTTGATTGACAAGAAAAGCAATGTCGAGCCATGCTATCGATAAATATTGGAGACCACCGACAATACTGCGATACTCAGTACCATCAGGGAGTCAATCGCATGTGTCCTTAGATAATTTGCTACTAGCGATAGCAGAAGTCATGTAGGCCCAACTCATTTTGGATCGTGCAAGTAAGTCCGCAATATATTTAGATTGACATAAAGTCAGTTCTTTAGATGAACGATGTGCCTCGATGACCAAAAAATAATGTAAGGGCCCAAGGTCATTAGCGAAGAGGCGCCCAAGATCGTGGATCAAAATATTTAAGTGGATGTCATTATTGCCAGTAATAAGAATGTTGTCAACATAAATTAGAACAATGGTGATAGTACCATCGATCACACAGACAAATAAAGAGGAATCGGCATTGGATCCCACAAACCCGAGACCAATATTGTATTGTGGGAACCTCTCAAACCAGGCTTGAGGAACCTATTTGAGACCATACACTGTTTTTCAAAGGCGGCAAACATGAGTAGGAAATTTGGGATCAATGAACCCTTGTGGTTGCTGCATATATACTTCATCAGAGAGAACCCCATGCAAAAATGCATTTTGGACATCAAGTTGTCGAATTGGCCAATTATGATTGACAGCAAGCGAGAGAACCACTTTAATGGTCGTAGATTTGACAATTGGGTTGAATGTCTCTTAGTAATATATACCAGGTTGCTAATGAAAACCCTTGGCTACGAGGCAGACTTTATACCTTTCAATAGTCCCATTTGCTTTGTGTTTGATTTTATATATCCATCGACATCCAACCACATTTTGGTTAGACTTAGGTAGTACAAGTACCCACGTTTCCATTTTTAATGAGCACATCAAATTCACAAGCCATAGCCACCTTCCATTTTGGTAACTTTGACGCTTGAGTGTAGCAGGTGGGCTCGCTAGGAGTAGTAGATGTAGCATGGGCAGCTGGCATACGGTACAGTGTGGATAGAAGCACGTGTTTACAACGTGTCCCATCTTTACATCAGTTTATCATTGAGTAAGTGGATGATGCATTAGTGGTATTTAGAGGTACAAGTGGTTGGGTGGATGAGGGAAGGGATATGTTAGAGGAAGTGGTGTTAGAGGGATCATGTGAGGTGGAAGCGATGGGTTGTAAAGAGGGGGAATGAAGTGTCGAAGGAAGGTTGTTAGAAGTAGAGTTAGTGGGGGGAGAATGTGAGGTATTAAGGGGATTGGGTGGAGATGGAGGGGTTGTAGGGACAAGAGAGAAATTATGGGCAGGTGATGGAGAAGATCTATGAGGCACACGAAGTGGGCCAATGACCACAGACGAGGTGGGACTAGTGTGTGTATGAGAACTAGTGGAAATCAATGATGCACTTGGTGTAAAAGGAAACCACGACTCATCAAATACTACATGCCAAGAGAGAAAAATGTGTCATGTACCTGGATCAAAACACTGATAACCTTGACAGTTTAAGCTATATCCGGCAATAAACACATGAAATTGACCAAAAGGCCAATTTGTGTGTTATATGGTCGGGTATAGGGAAAACAAGTACAACCAAATGAGCGCAGAATTCTATAATCGAGTTGTTGCCGGAATAATTTTTCATATGGAGAAATATTGCCAATTACTTTATAGGAAGACAATTAATTAGAAAAAGGCAGTGCGGAATGCCTCCAACCAATATTGTTGTGGCATATTAGCATGGGCTAATAAAGAGAGCCATACTTCTATCATATGACGATGTTTGCATTCTACAGTGCCATCTTGTTCTAGCGTGTACGGGCATGATAGGCGATGAGAGGTGCCATTAGTAGAAAAAAATTGTTTGAAGTGGGAATTTGTAAATTCGCCCCCTCTATCGAATTGTAGGCTCTTAATTTTAGTTGCAAACATATTTTCCACCATATTTTTAAAAGCAACAAACACATCAAAAGCATGAGATTTGGGGACCAAAGGATAAAATCAACAATATCGACTATAATCATCAATAAAAACAATATAATAGCGATATCCACTTATGGACATAATTGGGGAGGAACCCCATATATATGTGTGAATAAGTTGTAGTGGTTGAGAGGCAATCGATGGAGATAGAGTAAATAGTAATCGCTTACTTTTACCCATTTGCCAATAAGTGCAAATAAATGACGGTGGACGAGAACCTTCAATTGGTAGTCCATGAGAGAGAATGTGTTGTAAGGTAGATGCCTCTAATAAATGTTCACACGTGCACATTAAGCTCTTTTTAGACTCATGTTTGTTACATGTGTGAAAACAAATCACACATGTGGGTGTTTTATTTGATTTTTATCTCTTTTATTTTGGGTCATTGGATTGCATCTAATCCAATGGTTGTGATATCGTAGGAACTTTAGAAACTAAAGGGATTAAAACCCTTAAAACTATTTTGTTTAGAGAGATAAAAGAATGAGAAAAAGATAGAGAGATTGGGTTGCAATTGAGTTTTCTTTTGAGGGCTAGCGTATGCTCTATTTTAGAGAGAGAAAGTGAGCAAAAACTTGAGCGCATTGTGGGTCTCTTGTGTACCTTGTTTTAGTGCGAGAATGTGTCAAAGAGAACCTATTTTTCTTGGTGCGTTGTTTCTAAGCCATATTTAGAGTGAGAAAGGGCTGCTGGAAATTGATGTTTTGAGGTTGATTTCACCATGTAATCTTCCCAAATCAGTAAGTAAAATCTCGTGTCATTCTCCCGTGGATGTAGGGCACGATTTTTACCGAACCACGTTAAATTGTTGTACTATGTGAATGCATGTTGCTAGATTTTTCATTCCATGTTCTTGCTTTGATATTGTGCAGTCTCTATTACTTGTTTATACTAATACGAATGCACAATGCCTGTAAATGTTATAAACCCATGCTGATTTTTTACCGATTAATCCCAACAACTAGAATCAAAGCTTAGGGTTTGCTCCTCACTCGATCTGTGAATAAAGGGTTTTTTGCTATTATGGTTATTTGCTATATTTTTCCTTAAAATAGAAAGGGTAATGGAATTCAAAAAATTAAACCAAAACAATTGGTCAATATGGAAAATGATGATAGAATATTATCTTATTGGAAAAGAATTGGATAGACCAATTCAAGAAAAAGAGGCTATGCCCAATGGAATGGAAGATCGAGAATGAGATATTCTTGATCGAAAATGTTTGGCAGTTATTAAACCATGTATTTCACCATCAATTTTTTATGTTTGTTAATGTAAAACATCTGTAGAGCTTTGGTAATCTTTAGAGAAATCTTTTGAGCAACTATTTGGTGCAAATAAAATGCATGTGATGAAAAAATTATTTCTTTTGAAAATGAAAGAAGATGCTACAATTAGATCGCATGTGAGTGAATTTAATTCAATTTTTACACAATTGATGTCTTTGAAGGTGAATTTGGATGAAGAAATTTTATGTTTGCTTGTGCTGAGTTCTTTACCTGCTAGTTGGGATACCTTGGTTTCTACTGTGACCAATATAATGGGTAACAAGTTTAATTTGAAAGATGTTGTGGCTTCATTGTTGAATGAGTAGACTAGAAAGATATCCACACAAATGCTTGCTAAGTCAAATCGAGCATCGGCAACAAGAGATAGAGGAAGAACCCAACAGAGAGATTAACCTTATGGATTTAAAAGGGATAAATCTAATAGTAGAGGTAGGTCCAAGTCATAAGACAAGACAGTTACTTGTTGGTATTGCAAGAAACCTGGTCTTACAAAAAAAAATGTTATGCTCTGAAAAATAAGCAAAAGGCCAAGGGTAAGGATGGTCATGCCGAAGGAAGTATAGTTTCAGATGGTGAAGATGTGGTCACTTTTAGTGTTGCATGCACATCACTATCTATTACAGAAACTTGGAATTTAGACTCTGGTATTTCATTTCATGTTTGCTTAGAAATATCATGATTTTCATCCTGCACAGATGTGGATGGTCGTTTGGTTTATCTTGGTGATGATAGGGCTTGCAAAATTTTAAGCACTGGAAATATTGTTATCTAGCAATCAGATTGAGAGATGTACACATTAGAAATAATGTTATCAAGCAATCAGATGGAGAGAGCACACATTCATAAATGTCATGGATGATTTTAAGAGGTTGTATGACAATGTTGAAAGGGCAAAAAGATCGGAGTCTCTCTGCTCTTTATGGCGCAACTCAAAGTAATGATGCTACATAGAAGATCGTTGTTACAGCTAGTAAGCAAGAGGACATGAAAATTTGGCATAGTCGATTGGGTCATCTCAGTGAGCATGGTATGAAGGTATTGCAAATTCAAAATCTTATTCTTATTTTTAAGCATTCTTTTTTTAATTTTGTGATAATTGTGACATGGGTAAGCAGTGTAGAGCTAGTTTTTTAAAAAATGAATATCATAGAAAAATCAAGCATTATAATTGATTTATTCTGATGTTTGTGACCCTGTTAATGTTAAATATCTTGGTGTAGCTTCTTATTTTGTCACTTTTTTAGATGATTATTTTAAAAAATGCTGGTTGTATTCATTGGCATCTAAGGATCAAGTTTTTAAAGTTTTCAAAGCTAAGGTTGAAAAAGAAACAAATAGATTTATAAATTACTTGCAAACTGATAATGGTGGTGACTATTGCTAGAATGCCTTTGATACTTTTTATAGAGAAAATTTTATTTGCAACGTAAAGACTGTTCTTAGGACACCACAACAAATTGGTGTCATTGAGAGAATAAATAGGACCATCATTGAAAGAGTAAGAAGCATGTTATTACAATCTAGTCTTGATAAGTAATTTTGGGTTGAAGTTGCTAGTACAACTTATATTTGATCAATAGATCTCCCAGTGCACCCTTGAATGGTGAAATACTTGAAATTCTGTGGAGAGGTAAAAGTGTGTCATATGAATACTTGAGAACATTAGGGTGTGAAGCTTATGTTTAAATGCTCAGTGAAAATAGAGCCAAGCTGGATGCCAAGTCAAGAATATGTATTTTTTTTGTGTATGATGGTGATGATATAGGTTATAGGATTTGGGATTATATTGCAAAAAAAGCCATCAAAAGTTCGGATGTTCTTTGCAATGAGAATGTAATGTTTGCTGAAAAGAAGCTGAAAGAGCCAAAACAAAAAAGGCTTGTTATGGATATACAAGAACCAAATCTCATTTTCACCTCGACAAATGTAAGAGAGTCAATCTTAAGCTCAAGACAGTTTTGATGGAGGTGATACTAGTTATAAGGACAATACTAAATTAATTCAAGATGAAGCAGGACTACCAGTTACACCTAAGCCAGAATTGAGAAGATTCACACGCCCTTTCAAGCCCACACAAAGGTATTCTCTTTCCCTATAATATACTTTGTATACTGATAATGCTGAACTTGAGTCTTTTCAGGATGCTATTTATTACCCTAATGCTGAAAAGTGGCATAAGGCAATGGAGGATGAGATTGATGGTTTGCATAAGAATGATACATGGGAGTTAGTGGAACTTCCATATGTGAAGAAAGCATTGAAGAATATATGAGTATATGCAATTAAGTGGGAGGCAAATGGTCTTATGCGGTATAAGGCCAGGCTTGTGGTGAAAGGTTATAGTAAAAATCCAGGTGTTAATTTTAAGCATAGCACTATTAGAATTGTTTTATCTTTGGTTGCTAAATTGAATTTGGAGCTAGAACAACTTGATATTAAGACTGCCTTCTTGCATGGTGATCTTGATGAAAAAATTTATATGTATAAACCTGAAGGTTTTGAGAACAAAGTCAATCCTAACTAGATTTGCAAGTTGAAAAAGGGATTGTATGGCTTGAAAAAAACATCTAGGTAATGGTATATGAAATTTGACAGCTTTATGCTGAGTGAAAGTTATTCTAGATGTGATTTTGATCATTGTGTATACTTCAAGGATTCAGCATATGATTCTTTTACTGTTTTGTAGCTTTATGTTGATGATATGCTTGTTGCTAGCAATAATCAAAGTAAAATCAAGCGTTTAAAGCTTGATATGTCCAAACATTTTGCCACTAAGGATCTTAGACCAGCCAAGAAGCTTTTGGGCATGCACATCCATAGAGACAGAAAGCAAGATAAGCTTTGTTTAAGTCAATCTAAATATATTTTTTAAGTTCTTGAGCACTTCAATATGATTGACTGTAAACTTATTTCTACACCATTAGCTGCATAGTTCAAGTTGGCTAAAAGGGGACTCCCCAATGAATGAGGTAGATAAAATTAAAATGAAGAATGTTCTATATACTTCTGCAGTTGGTAGTTTGGTGTATGGAATAGTTTGTGCTATAACTGATATTGCCCATGCAGTGGGAGTTGTTTCCAAATTTATGTCTAATCCAGGTTGGGAACATTGGCAGGTAGTTAAGTGGTCCTTCAGCATTTGAAGGGGACACGAAATATATGATTGTATTTTGGAAATTCATCATTGGAAGTTGTTAGATTCGTAGATGTAGATTAAGCAGGATATCGTAATATTAGAAGGTCTACCATTGGATACATTTTCAATATTGGTGGTGGTGCAGTCAACTGGATGTCAAGGTTGAAGGATATTGTTACATTGTCATCAACTGAAGCTAAGTATGTGGCATTGACTGAGGCAATGAAAGAAATGATTTGGTTGGGGAGGTTACTTGACCAGTTTGGGATGAAGCAGGATAAATATGTTGTGCATCGTGATAACTAGAGTATTATTCATCTGGCTAAAAATGCAGCTTCATGTAGAGGTCAGATACCCTTTTATTCGTTTGGCCCTCGAGTATAGAGATTTGCAGGTGGACAAGATTCACACTGGGAAGAACCTTACTAATGTGTTAACAAAGGTTATCTCAATTGAAAAAAATGCGATGTATAGAAGACATTCAAGGTTGGAGGAGACGTAACCTCGAGTAGATGGAGAATGGTGCATTAATGATTATTTCAGAGACTTTGTGATTTATCTTTAAATGGGAGATTGTTATATGTGTGAAAACAAATCACACATGTAGGTGTTTTATTTGACTTTTATGTCTTTTATTTTGGACCATTGGATTGCATCTAATCTAATGGTTATGATGTTATAGGAACTTTAGAAAATAAAGGGATTAAAACCCTTTTGCTTAGAGATAGAAAAGAGTGAAAAGAAGATAGAGAGATTGAGCTGCAATTGCATTTTCTCTTGAGGGTTGTTGTTTACTCTGTTTTAGATAGAGAAAGTCAGCAAAAGCTTAAACCCATTGTGGATTTGTTGTGTGTCATAGTTTAGTAAGTGAAGTATCAAAGAGAACCAATTTTTTGGTATTCTTGGTGCTTTTGGTATTCTTGGTGCCTTGTTTTTTGGCCATATTTAGAGTGAGAATGGCCGCTGGAAATTAATGTTTTGAGGTCGATTTCACTTTGTAATCTTCCAAAATCAGCAAGTAAAGCCTCGCGTCATTCTCCCGTGGATGTAAGTCATGATTTGTGACCGAACCACATTAAATTGTTGTGCTCTATGAATGCATGTTGCTGGACTTTTCATTTCATGTCCTTACTTTGATATTGTGTAGTTTTCATTGCTTGTTTATATTAATACGAATGCACAATAGTTGTGAATATTATAAACCCTAGCTGATTTTTCACTGATTAATTCCAACAACCGGTATCAGAGCCTTGGGTTTGTTCTTCATTATGTTATAAAGAAAGGGTTTTTTGTTATTGTGGTTATTTGTTGTATTTTTATTTAAAAGATAAAGGGCAATAGAATTTGAAAAATTAAATCAAAGCAATTGACCAATATGGAAAATGATGATAGAAGATTATCTTGTTGGAAAAGAACTAAATAGGTCAATTCAAGGAAAAGAGGTTGTGCCTAATGGAATGGAAGATCGGGAATGGGATATTCTTGATCGAAAATAAGCTATTAGACCATGTATTTTACCATCAATTTTATTTGATGTTTGTCAATGTAAAACATATGCAAAGCTTCGGCAATTTTTAAAGCAATCTTTTGAGCAACCATCTAGTTCAAATAAAATGCAAGCGATGAAAAAATTATTTCTTTTGACAATGAAATACGGTGTTACAATTAGATCGCATGTGAGTGAATATTATTCGATTTCTGCACAATTGAGGTCTTTGAAAATGAATTTGGTTGAAGAAGTTTTAAGGTTCTCAATAACCCCTAGCTTGTGGAATCGGGAGTCCCAAATGTCGGGATATCACCCAAGATCGTGTACATAATTGGCTAAATGTGATGTAGATAAATACAATTATAAATCAGGTGCAAGAAATAGAGCAAACATAAAAATCATATCACAACAACATACGATTTACATGGTTCACCCCATATGGCTAAATCCACGGCTTCGACAAGTAGAAATCTCATATCTCAATGAAGATTACAATTTGGGGTTACAAGAGATAATACTTATCTCTAAACATCGGTAAAATGCCATCATCGATCTAAACCCGCTCTCTCGATTGAGCAACACTGTCAATTAATACCTTCTTTCCCAACGCAATACCACAATCAGAATGATAACTTCGAGAGCAACCGAGAGATTTTTTCTCTCTAGAATTTGAAGCCTTATCAACCCAAAACTCATGGGAATATAGCCTCTCTCTGAGGCCATGTCTCTCTCTGTTTTGGAGACCCATCTCCACATTGGAGATCCATTCCTATGACCCCCAAAGGAGTGACCCTCAAAAGTATGGGTATTATGTCTTCTTTGATTCCTTTATATAAATTTTACTTTCTTGCTTCTCAAGAAACCCCTTCTCTTTTTACCATAATACCCTTAATATTTTAGTAAAAACATAGTTTTGATGATTTTAACTATCACCAAGCCTAACAATCTCCACCTTGATAGTAAATCACCATATTATCCTATCGACCTTCATTGAATAAATTTCTTGATTTCATTCTCACTTGCCTCCATTGTGGAATTTTCACAAACACTTTACCTCCATATTTCTCTACTTCAAACCATGTACCCATCTAACTTCCCCATTCATCTTTTTTTATATATACATACTTTGCCTCCATATTTCTCCACTTCAAACCATGTACCCATCTAATTTCCCCATTCATCTTTTTTTTTTATACAAGCCTTAGCCCCGTACACACCTTATCCTCTAATACCAATTGTAGGATTCTCAAGAACCCCTAGCTTGCGGAACTGGGAATCCCAAATACCAAGATCCCACCCAAGATCGTGTACATAATTGGCTAAATGTGAAGTAGATGAATACAACTGTAACTCGAGTGCAAGAAATAGAGCAAACATAAAAATCACAACACAACAACACACGATTTACGTGATTCACCCCATAGGGCTACATTCACAGCTTCGGCAAGTAGAAATCCTATATCTCAATGAAGATTACAATTTTGGGTTCTAAGAGATAATACTTATCTCTAAACATTGGTAAAATGTCATCATCGATCTTCCCTTCTAAATCCGCTCTCCAGATTGAGCAACACTGTCGATTAATACCTTCTTTCCCAACGTAATACCGCTATCAGAATGATAACCTCGAGAGCAACTGAGAGATTTTTTCTCTCTAGAAATGGAATTCTTACCAACCCAAAACTCATAGGAATATCGTATTTCTCTCTCTCTAAGGCCATGTCTCTCTCTCTCTCTCTCTTGGAGACCCATCTCCATATTGAAGATCCATTCCCATAACCCCCAAATGGGTGACCCTCAAAAGGATAGGTATTATGTCTTCTTTGATTCCCTTATATAAATTTCACTTTCCTGTTTATCAAAAGACCCCTTCACTTTTTATCATAATACCCTTAATCTTTTAATAAAAACATAGATATGGTGATTTTGACTATCACCAAACCTAACAGTGTTATCACTAAGGTCATATTTTTTTTTTTTATAAGTTAGTGGGGGAGAAGGCCCCTACCCATTTGTCATTAATAAGAGAAAATAAAGAAGTTACAGCTCATTACTTTACAACCCTATAATAAGGCACTTGGGACAAATCATGAGTTAAAGCAAGGGTAATAAAATCTGGTAGATGAGATCACCAAACTGTAGCTTCAGAATGGGTTGTGGCCCTCTTAGCAAGAGTATCTACCACCATATTGGCCTCACGAAAAATATACGAAATGGACCACCCATGCCTTGATAGTTGGTGTCGGCAATTTGCTGCAACCGTATACAACGTCCATGAAGGTCGGCAGCGGTCATGAATAATATTAATGAGCAAGGCTGAGTCACTTTCAATTTGAAGAAAGAAACATTGTAACTGATTGACAAGGATCATACCTTCTTCCAAAGCAAAGCATTCTATATAATTATTAGAGGCTATTTCGAAGGGTTTAGTGAACGTAGCAATAAACGCACTATCACAATATTTAATAACACCACCACCACCTGCTCGGCCTGTGTTATGTAAGGAAGCACCATCAATATTTAACTTGAAATGATGAGGACTAGGAAAGGACCATGCCACTGGGATAAGAGATTTAGCCTTTTGTTGATACCATGTGATCTGCAAGTTACCAATGATAGCTTTCCGACAAATGAAAAGCCCAGGTTTTAGCATCAGCTAACTCCTGAACATGAAAAATGATATGTCTAAGTAATTGTTCCCTTTTGATTCATCTTTATTGAAAAACTCTCTGATTACACTCCGTCCATAAGAACTATATTGTTGTGAAAAATAAAGAAGTCTAAATATTAGGAAAACCATCTGATCTGAATCTGAAAGATAACCAATTTCTGAACATAATAGGAATAAAAGTGCATAAATGAAACGCTTGCAACTCTCCCATGCAACCGACAATTTAATCATAAATGCTACTATTTTCTCACTATTGCCTATTAGTGAATAGCTTCAGGCACTATTTGGTTCCTCCAGCTATTCATTACATGTGGTTCTCTAACATGCCTATTGTCAAAAGGCCCCAAAAACCCTCACTCATCCACTAAAGAACTTTGATTTGCCCTAATTTCCTAATTAATCTACCCAAAAACAAAATGACAGTAGTCTGCAAAATGGGCATAAGTAGGCGCTCATGCGAATTGACTTAGTGTGTGTGGCACAAAGAGAGGGTTCGCACCTTGTCTGTAAGTGTTTGCTCAGTGTTCGTGTCACTGTTAGGAGGGGTTAGCAACAAAGTATGCGAGCACGCCGACTAGGGGAGCATTGATGTAAGTCGTGGGCTCTGAGAGGCGGAAGGCAGCACGGTCATCATTGTACTTGTCATCCTTCCCGGGGCCACCTACGACAGCCCCAACGTGCATGTTAGGGTTGGGGCCTGATGAACTGAAATACACAAAGCCCTCCTTGCATGCAATGAGCTGAGGGTGGTCTACAATCGATGGCAACGACGATCCACGGTGGTGTATCTTTAGGGGGTACCGATCACCGTATCCCACCATATACGACATGTTCATTGGGTTGTCACCCAGAATGTAGTCGACCTAGATATGAAAAAACTCAGATATATCAATGCTTAGAATTTGAGAGTGTGTTGTGTGACCCACTAGAATATAGTTATATGTTACAAGATTCGATGTGTTGTTTTTTATTGTAATAGTTGGCGGGGTTTTTTTAAAATGGGGCTCTTAAGAGCATTCGTTAGGGATGGCAAAGGGTCAGGCCTGGGGCTGGCCCACCCTTGGCCCTAGCCCGACCCTAGTACCTATAGCGCCGGCCCATGGCTGGCCCACCCTTGGGCCTAGCTCGGCCCTTGTACCATAGTGCTGGAATAGGCCTGGCCCAGTCTGGCCTTGATCAAGCCAAAAATGCCATGGCCAAGCCCTATCAAGACCGGGCTGAGCTAAATACAATAAGAAAAAATGAAAGAAAAATAACAAGAAAAAGAGGGCCGAATCACCCAATAGCCCCGTCTCGTACCTACCCTTGAACCATGTTGCCCAGCCCTTGGGCCACATTTCATGGCTTAGGCCATAATTTTTTTAGGGCAGGCCTAGATGGGCCACCTAGCCCATTGCCACCCCTACTCAACATTGGACAACGAGACTAAATGGTGGATGATACTTTGGAGTACCATTTTCCAAAGTTGAATCATGTTATAGCTTGTTTGGATTTCCATGATCTCACAAAGGAGTTTATGTGAATAGGTCGGTTCAACACATCATTTTACTTAGGAAAATTTTTCATGCGATGGGGACCGCATTTCTACATTTGTGGTCCCCAAAGTATAAAGCATTCATCTTAAAAATAGATGCAAAAAAACAATTGAAACTAATGGTCCCAATATCCTCTTGGTAAAATTATTTCTTTAATTTTCAAAATATTTTTATTTTTTCATATTCATGATCTCCACGTTAGAAATTACATGTATTTAAATATTAAGTCCAAAAATCCATCTCAAAAATAGTTTCTTAAGAGGTGGCTCATTTCTACAGGGACTCATAAAAGCTGTCCTTTTACTTATTTGTTGGTAGAGGGTTTGTTATAAGTATCAATAGTGTTGAGAGATAAATGACTAAAGAACTAAGGAAAATTATGCACCCCACCTCCTTCCCCCCCCCCCACGTCCCCAAATACAAAATTAATAAAATAAATTTTGTTGAAATTTTATCTCCCAATACTTTTAGTGTGGCACCCATGACCCAATTATTGCTTTTCTTGTTTTTACTCTCTACGTCAAAAAGTCATTATTTTAAAGACGAAACTATCCTTCCCTTCTTAACTCTACCCATTAAATGTTTCTCTCTCTACCTGTCCTCTCTCTTTTTACCCTCTCTCTATCTGCATCTGCCCTCCCTCTTTCTATACTCTTTATCTACCCTCTTTCTCTATCCATTCAGTCTCTACCCACCCTCTCTCTCTTCCTGGATAGAAATAGAGGGCAGGTAGAGAGAGAAAGAGAGAAGGCGGGTAGAGATAGAAAGACAGGTACGGAGAGAAAGAGAGAAGGTGGGTAGAGAGAAAGAGATAGAGAGAGGGTGGGTAGAGAGAAAAAGAGATAGAGAGAGAAAGAGAGAGAGAGAGTAGATAGAGAGAGATTTAATGGGTAGGATAAAGAAAGAGAATGACAGTTTAGTCTTTGAAACAATGACTTTTTAACTGAGTAAAAGCAAAAAAAAAAATAGTAATTAGGTCATGGGTGTTATACTAAAGAAGTCATGCACGTTGATGACAAAGAAAGAATGAGAACCACTACCATACACGACTGCAATGGTGGTTCGAACTCTCTATCCATCACCCTATGAATACGGTTGTTAAGACAGGGACAATCACCTCGAGAGAGAGAGAGAGAGAGCTTTCTCTGAATTGGCGAATAATTTTTATACATCAAAGGCCTAGGTTAGGCCAACACTGACTCTAGCCTGAAGACGGTCCTATAGACTGGGTCAGACCCTGACTCGGTCTTATAGACCTAAAGAAAATAAGAATAAGGAAAATGAAAAGGCTTTTCCTAAGGCTGTGCCGGGCCAGCCTAAGTGAGGTCCTACTCCAGGCCAGACATAGCCTTGCGTTGATACCAAGCCACATTTTGTGGTTCAAGCCTTAGTTTTTCATGGCCAGGCTAGGTAGGGCTACTCCGCCCATTGCACGCCCAACCGAATGGGTATGAAAGAGGGAGAGACGTTTACAATCAAAGAGAAAGAGAAAGAAGGTTACTTGTCTCTTGGCTTGGGCTCGTAGAGCGGCAGGCCCGACCATGAGAGTCCCACAGGGGAGGGTTTGAGAGGAGAGAGAGAGGTAGTTGGCATAAGCGAGGAGGAGGAAAGCGATGGCAGAGACGTGTTGCATGTTGCTGCCACCGGGCCTGTAGATGAGACCCCCGGGGGTGTATTGGATGTGGGGGAAGGTAGATTTGGAGATTAGGGTGCATATGAAGCTGTCTGCGTGCTCCTTGTACGATTGAAGAGACGTCACATTCCCTACAAGGTATTCCTATAACCAACACCATCAATGCATTTTTATTAGGAGAGAGAGAAAAGAGAGGGAGCTGGCTCACGTACGTGAATCGAATTACCTAAAGCTAAATCTAAATGTGTGCGTGCATGAGAGAGAGGGATTCATGTAAGGGAGAAGTTTATGTAGAGCCTAGGCTCTAAACAATTAAATTAACTCTATCTCTAAAATTTCACTAAAAGAGATTGTTTTGATGCTCAAATATCCTCAAATTAATCATCTCGACATCAAGATGCATTGACATGAGAAAAAAATGGATTTCAAGTTTTAGAAATAATGCATCTTGTAACGCATTTTTGGACCATCAATTTTCAAGATTTTCAAGTTTTTATAGATCTGCTTAACCTATACTATTTTTAAAGCTTTAAATTTTATAATTAAATATAGAAATATATTTTAAGTCTATCACAAAGATTTCTAGTGTAGAAACCATATTTTTCAACACTATTTGAAAGTGGGTTGTACTTTGATTGTTTAGGGCTCTCTCTATATAAACCACACCCTTCATGTAAACCTAGTGTTTTAAAATTTGGGCAGATTGTTTACCTACAAATCCATATTGAATCGCTAGATCAGCGATCTGGATCGTGTTTGAATCGGTTTAAATTGATGATCCAAAAAAAATTTAAAAATAAATGAAATAAAATAAAAATTTATGGGGTCGAGATTTAGAAGGGATGTAAGGAAACATTAGATAAGCATAAAAGTACAGAGAAAACAATTTATAACAAAAAGTTTTAGGGGGGAAGGCTGCCGGACTCATACCATCTCAAAACTAATTTTCCTATCAATTTTCATCCAGATCAACAATTCCTACCAGAAATTGGGTCTTAAAACACGATGTAAAACCAAATGGGCGAATGGCAACTCCAAGTCGGGCCCAATCATGAGAGGGAGATGGGCGGGGAGCATGTCTTTATTGTTTCTCAAGCGTTCTTTGACGGTTGAAAAACAAATACCAAAGCAGTGAGAATGGATATTACTGTAGTTTTGATAAATATAAATGAGAAAAAAAAAATAACAAAAAATAAAAAAAATTTTGAATTCCATAAAAAAAAATGGAAAAGGTTTCTATATTTCCTTTACAATATAGAAGTTCCATCCTCCCCCTACCATCCAGCCGTCTAATTTTGATCAAGAGAGCTACTCACCTTTTGATCTTAGATCCAACGTCTCAAAATATTTTTTGTAATATTTTTTATAAAAATTTTGTGAATGAAATTTGGTATATGTCATCTTCTCATTGAGGCACACCTATAAAAAATATTAAAAATAAGTTTTTTGATAAAATATAATGACCAAAATACCCCTTGAAACTTTCAGGGGGTATTTTGGTCATTTTATTTTATTGAAAATATTTTTTTTATAATTTTCGCTAGTGCGAGTTTAATAGAAAAATGGATGTCCAAAATTTCGTGTCAAAATAGTTTATAGAAAAATAAAATAAAAATAAAATAGTGTAGAAACGTGACATTGTGATTGGGGCAATCTTAGCCCTCCATTCAGAATGGAAGATTGGATAAGGGGGAGGATAGAACTTCTATACTGTAGGGGAAGCATAAAAAGCTTGCCCAAAAAAAATTATCTTGTTTTAGTGTCAAAAGATCCTAAAATTCATAACCTCCTCAACAATTATGGATTCGAAATATAAATCCAAGAAAATCAATGGATTTTCAATATCAAGGATTTTTGTCATAGATTGCTCAAATATCTTGTTAGGATAAACTATATAAAATTCATGGGTTCCTTGCGATCACTTCCATAACCATTGTTTGGTAACAAAACTTGATGCATTTTTTCTCTCTAAAATTTTAATATACTTTCTCGCTCTAAAACTCAAAATTTGGTACAATGTGTCTAAAATTTTTTGAGATTGTGTCTCTCTAAAATTTGATGTAATTTCTATCTCTAAAATTTTAATATATTTTCTCTCTCTAAATCTCCAAATTCGATATAGTTTATCTCTAAAACTCAAAATTCCATATAGTTTCTCTCTCTAAAAACTTGAGATATTTCTTTCTTGAATTTATTTTTGGCAGTTTCTCTTTCTAAAATTTATAATAATTTCTCTCTCTAAAAGTTTAAGAATATTTTCTCTCTCTAAAATTTTAAGAATACTTTCTCTCTCTAAAACTTAAGATTTGATATAGTTATTCTCTCTAAAAATTTTGAAGTAGTTTCTATCTCTAAAACTTTCTAGGTAAAATTTGATATAGTATCTTTCTCTAAAAATTAAAATTTGAGATTGTTTTTCTCTCTAACAATTTTGAAATAATTTTTCTCTCAAAAATATGATAGTTTATCTCTAAAACTTAAAATTTGAGATAGTTTCTCTCTCTAAAATTTTGAAAAAATTTCTCTCTCTAAAAACAATTTGATTCTTTTGCTCTCTAAAATTTTAGCATACTTTCTCTCTCTAAAATTTTAACATACTTTTTCTCGTTAAAAGTTAAAATTTGAGATAGCTTTTTTCTCTAAAAATTTTGAGATAGTTTCTCTCTTTAAAAAAATTTAGTACTTTCTCTCTCTAAAATTTTCATATCTACCAAATGCTCCCTATGTTTTGGGTTGAGGGAGCCAATGAGTGAAACTAGGAAATTCAAAAAAACAGGTTTTGGGGTGGAAATAAAATCATGGAAAGTAGGTCTTATTTTTATGATTTTGATTTTTTTGATTTTAAGTATCCTAATTATTAAATAATTCAAACAGTAGATTTTAACAATATCCAAGATATTAAAAATCCATGCTTTAAAATCCATGTACCCAAATAGGCCCTTTGGGATTTCCCATGCCCCAAACTCTCTGGGTAAAATTTCGAAATGAGGCTTCACTTTTTCTCATAAAGCTTAGGCCTTATAGAATCTATAAAAACTATATCCAAAAAAAAAAATATGTGCTCACGTAAACATCCTTGGTTCTAAAATTTGTTTGTTTTTTAAAGTTAAGAATCAAAATCCAATTTGAGATTGTAAATCACTCACTTTAAGTTAAAAAGAAGGTGAGTATTAGAGCTAGCAACGAGCAAGACAAGCACCGGTCCTAGCCTGCTTGGGACTACACCAGACGGTTGATGTCTTAGCCCTGTCCAGGACAAGCCAGGCCTGGACAGGTATAATAGAGCTAAGAAGAAAAAACAAAAAACCAAAAAAAAAGAAGAGAAAAAAAAAAACAACGGAAAAAAGAACCAGCTAGTAGCCCTTTCAACGCACTGACGACCCGGGGACCGTGGTGCCCTATCCCTCAGGCAACATTTATAACCCCAACTCCAGTTTTTTAAGGTTAGGATGACCGGGCCAGGCCGGGCTACCGAGCTCATTGCCAATACTAGTGGGTAGTTTAGTTGAGGTCATCAAAACTCATATAACGGACCTGGGAGATGAGAACATTGAACCCAGCGTGCTTATTATCCCAACCAAACTCGTTGATATTTTCATCCGCACCAAGGATCTTTCTATTATTTTGAATGTAATTGAGGTATGTCTCGTTTCCGGTTGCCCTTCCAAGCCATGCAGCTCCCCATAACAACTCATCCTACCACACAAAAACAAAAGGACATTTTCAAAAGGATATTAAATAAATTTATCTTGTGAATTTTAAATAGATTTTATATTTTTTTTAAAATATGGTTCCATACTTCCTTTGTTGTATGAAATTTGTTGTATGTAACAAAAAAAAAAGAATGAACTAAATAGACAATTCCTTTAAGGGCATGCTTTAATTAGATGGAGTTTATCAAATTATCTATCAGAGATGAAAAATTTAATACTTTATCCATATTTTTTATTTAATTTCAAAATGCTCATAAAATAACAATTACACAGTCTAGAATTGAAATAGTTCCAAAATAGTAATAAATTTCGCATAAATAAATGAATCATAGAAGTAACAATAAGTGGACAATTGGGGCATGCCTGATAGCCACTAAAGTCACAGTAAAAAGGGCAGACTGCAGATTTCAAGCTCGGATTATCACTATAAGCTCCTCTATGATTGTCAGCAAATTCAAACACTCGGACGGCATTTTGGAGCAATGTCTGTGAGTATGCCGAGTCTGAGGAACGGAAAGCAATGGAGGCGGCAGCTAATGCTGCAGCTGTCTCTGCGGCCACCTCTGACCCAGGATTCGCAGCATCGACACTGTATACAGTTCGAGGGGTGTCCATGTCCTCTGGTCTCTCCCAGCAATTGTGGTCCTTAGCTGGATCACCAACCTGTCACATACTAATAGGGTTTTTTTTTTCACTTTCACTTAGCCTTAAATTTCTATCCAAAAGGCCTGAGTAATCTTTTCCTTAGTTGAATAATGCAAAGTAATCAAAATATTGAGCAGGGGCTCAGCCTAGTTGAGTAGGGGCTCAGCCTAGTGCTCGGACTTGACCTAGGGTGAGGTGAAGTACCTCTGAGTTGTGTGCACAACTCGGGGGCATTTAAAAAAATTTAAAATTCAAGAAAAACATTAAAAGATACAGATATGTTACACAAATTTTTCTCTCATATGATTTGGAGGTACTTAGCACAAACTGTGAGTGTTTTTTTGCCATAATCTCTATTTTTCCTTTTTGGATTTTTTTAAGTGTCTTAATATATAAATCAGGTTCTTTAAAATCTATTTTATCTCTACTTTTTTCAACTTATTTTAAATTTTTAAAGTTGTTTTAGGTTTGACTATACTTCTGAGTTATATTTTTTATTTTAAAAAATTTTATTAATTTATTTATATTTTTTGAGAGCCTTTTTAACCTTATACTAGACTTGACCTAGTCCTAAGGAACTCACCTCGACCGGGGCCAATGTTGTTGTTTACGGAGACAGTAACGTATAAAGCGATGGCACATGCCTTCTTGGATAACTATTGAAAACCGATAAGATACATCAAATTTTAGAAAATGACCCAAAAACATCCTTAATTTGGGATTCCGTGATGCTTTGATTAATTAAAAACTCTCAATTACTAAATCTTGGGTTACTCGCAATAAAAAACAATCGATGCAATGTTAATCCTTAAAAGGAAAAGTTTATATAGAGCCTAGGCTCTAAACGATGAAATTAGAGCCTGCCTAAAAAATCCTATTAGAAAAGATTGTTTTAATGCTCAAATATCATCAAATTGATCATCTCCACATCAATATATATGAATACGAGAAAAAAATAGATTTCAAGTTTTGAAAATAGTATATCTTGTAACATATTTTTTTACCATCAATTTTCAAGTTTTCATAGATCTGCACTACTTTTTATAATTTAAAGCCTAGGCTCTATACAAACCGTGCCCCACTTTAAAAGGGTAAGAAAAGCGAGTGCTTTTCCGGATTAAGATATCCATATAACTATTTACTAAATGTGGGTTTAGGAGCCATAAGGGAGACCAGCAAACCTTTCTAATGAGGGAAAAGTTTATACAGGCACAATTAAATTTGAGCCTACTTCAAAACATTTACTAGAAGAGGTTGTTTTGATGCCCGAATATCATCAAATTGATCATCTCCACATCAAGATGTAAGGGCCTGAGAAAAAAATGAATTTCAAGTTTTGGAAATAGTGCATCTTGTAACATATTTTTCGACCGTCAATTTTTAAGATTTTCAAGTTTTTATAGATCTGATTGATCTACATTATTTTTTAAGCTTTAAATTTTATAACGAAAGATGAAAATATAATTTAAGGCTATCACCAAACTTTCCCATATTGAACCCTATTTCTCGATACTATTTGAAGGTGGACTCAAATTTGATTGCTTAGAGCCTCAGCTCTATACAAACCGCACCTTTCTAAATAAGTCTAAAGATTTCCTAATTATATAGCTTCCATTTACTCCCTTTCGTATAACACATGTTAGGAATATTTTTAAATCTCAAATTTAAGGGATGTAATCTCTACGACTCATGAACTAGTCTCAATAATAAAAAATTCAAACAAAAACTATTTATGTACTAGAAAAATAACAATGCTTCAAGATTGAATAGAAACTATCCAGTTTTTTAAACGACTCATAAATTAATCTCAATTAAAAAAATTCAGTAAGAAACTCTACATGTACTAAAAAAATAAGAGTGCATAAAGATTGAATAGAAACCATTCAATTTTTAAAGTGCTTAAATTAAATGTCACAAAACTTGAAATTCATATTTTTCTTACAACACAGAATATCTATGTTTCACCTACCATCCAACCGTTCAATTTTGATCAAATGAGCCACTCACCGTTTGATTTAGATCCAATGCTTCATAGTATTTTATTTGCAATTTTGTTTTGCACAGATTGTATGGATATGAAATTTGGTAATGCCATATTCTCATTAGGGTACATTGAAAAAAAAATATTAAAAGAATTTTTCGATAAACTATAATGACCAAAATACCTTTTGAATCTTTCAAAGGTATTTTGGTCATTTTATTTATTAGAAATATTTCATAAAATTTTGTACTCGTACGAATTTCAGGTAGGATTGGATGTCCAAATTTGGTGTTAAAATATTTTATAAAAAAAAATAAAAATAAACTAGTGTAGAGATGTGAGATTGTGATTGAGGCCACAGACACTGGGTTGGATAAATATATATATATATATATATATATATATATATATATATAAATTTTATGCTATAGGGGAAACAAAAGAAAAGCTTGCCCCAAACAAACACCCACACATTTGAAGAGATACACCAAAATGGGGTTTAGAGAGAGACAAATTTGGAGAGACATTAAATGAAATGGGGGTTTAGAGAGAGAGAAGGGGGTATAGCGGGAGAGAGAGAGAGTAGTAGGAGTAAGGGTATTGTGTGTGAGAGAGAGTAGATAAAAGAGCAAAACGTAGTGCGATAGAGAGAGAAGTTGCAGAGAGAAAAAAGGACAATTGCGAGTTTGATAGAGAGAGTTTGGATAGAGTGTGTATGTCAAAGAGAGAAGAAGAGAATAACAAACGTACAAAGAGAGACAATAAGAAAAGGGAGAGAGACCGGCCGACCGACCTACCTGCACGAACACCCGGCCAGGCTGCGAGACTGCCTTGAGGAGGTAGTCTGTGGCCCAGCGTATTGCGGCCATGGCATTGTCGACCTCACCGGGGGCCCCGAACTCACTCATCCCCCATGCCAACATCGTCGTCGTGAAGGCCAAAGGAAACCCAAACTTGACATTGTCCCCCGCATCGTAATAGCCTCCTTCCAGATCGACCCCGCCCGCCTGCCCATCAGACAACGCTGAATCGCCCCTCCACCGGACCCGTTGCCTTGCGGGCAGGCGCCCTGAACGTTGCCCCTCGAAGAACAGGATGCATTTCGACAATGCATCAGCATAGTCGTGGCCGGCGCCCAGTACATGGTGAAGAGAGAGAAGGAGAAGAGAGAGAAAAAGTGGGGAATGGTGGCAGTGAAGTTGGGGCATGTTTTGTGTCCAAGAAAGAAGGGAGACAGAGCTAAGGGGTGAAGATCAATTTCCCTTTATTTGGTTTTTGCTTTCCATTTATTTATAGAGAGAGGGAGAGTTAGTTTTGGAAAAGTAGAGAGAGAGACAGAGCAGTTATTAGTGCGGATTGGTTTTATTTGCCTTCGTGGGAGTGTTCATAAAATCAGGCCGAATAACAAAATTATGTAAGGTTTATATTATAGGTGTGGTTTGTATAGGGCCGAGGCTCTAAACAGTCAAAGTAGAGCGCACCTTTATATAGTGCTGAGGAATGTGTTTTTTGGATTGAAAATCTTTGTGATAGCCTTAAAATATATTTTCATCTCTAATTATAAGAAGGTGAAAAAAGCTTAGATAAGGTTGCAACTTTAAAATGTAGAATTATAGATGCACCACAAAATCCATCGGAAAATGTTAGTTTTAATGTTGAAAAACATCTAAACATAAAGATGTATGGATATAAAAAACAAAAGATTTTGAGCTCCAGAAATAGTGCATCTTGCAACACATTATCTAGACCGTCTATTTTCAAGATTTTCACATGTTTATGGATCTATTTGATTTTAACCATTTTTGGAGTTTAAAATTTTATAATTAAATATAAAAATAGATTTTCAGATAATCCTAAGATATTTTTATACCAAAATTGTACGTTATGATAAAATCTGGAAGTGCACCTTAATTTGATTGTTTAAGGTTGCAACCTCATAGAAACCGCACCCTTTTAAGATTTAAAGCTTCAATATGAAAACTTGAAAATCTTAAAAATTGACAGTCCAAAAATGCATTACAAGATATACTATTTTCAAAACTTAAAATCCATTTTTTTTTATGTTCCTGCATCTTGATATCGAGATGATCAGTTCGAGAATATTTGGGCATCAAAACAACCTTTCTAATGAAATTTTTGAGATGAGCTCTAATTTGATTGTTTAGAGCCTCGGTTCTACATCAAAATTTTATCCTACATATAGATAAGAGTGCGGTTTGTATAGAGCCTAGGCCCTAAACAATCAAAGTAGAACGTATCTTCAAATAGTATCGAGAAATGTGGTTTCAATACTGAAAATCTTTGTGATAGTCTTAAAATATATTTTCATATTTATTTATAAAGTTTAAAGCTCCAAAAATGGTGTAGATCGACGATAAATCTAGTAAAACTTGAAAATCTTGACAATTGACGGTCAAAAATACATTACTTCCAAAACTTGAAATTCATTTTTTTCTTATGTTCATGCATCTTGATGTCGAGATTATCAATTTCAGGATATTTGAGCATCAAAATATCCCTATTCAACAAAAATTTAAAATTTTTAGAGGCACGCTCAAATTTGTTTCTTTAGAGCCTCGCTCTATATAAACTTTACGAGCATTTAAGTCGCTTATTGCAAAAGGCTTGGTATCTCAACAAGAGGTTAAAGCATAAAATTCTGCCTGCACATTATTTTGTGACTGCGTTAGTTTTCAATTAAAAAAAGGTACTCCCCATCAAATCCTGCCTGCACGTCATTTTGTAACTGCATTTTTTTTTAAAAAAAAAGGATCCTCGTTTGAAGCATGGTTTATTTTTATATTTTCAATAAAATAAGAAATGAACCAATTTAATTGCACGTCAGACTGTATATTTTTTAATGAGAAAAAAAACCCCTTTAATTGTTAAGAAAAGGACCCGGTTTACGTACGTCCAGGCCCGCATATATAGAAATGCAAGCCTTTTAATAAATCTATTTTTTAGATAGATCTTTTGACTTAATTTTTAAGGACATGTAATCTCAAATATGGAGATCATGAATATGAAAAAATAAATAAATTTTGAAAACTAAAAATAATATTTCTAGTAAAAAAACATTTGAACTATTAGTTTTCATTGTTTATAGATAAAACACCAACTTGCATCCATCTTTAAGATGATGCTTTACACTTTTTGGACCGCATATGCAGTCGTGCGGTCCAACCCGCACGAAACAATTTTCCTTAAAAAAAAGAAACCCCCTTTAAGGTGGGGCTTTCTTTTTTAAAAAAATATGCATATTTTTTTAAAGAAAATGGTCTTACGAAATAAATTATTTTGGGCCGGACAAGGCATGGACTCATGAACGTAGTACCGGACCATGAGAAAAAAGTGTCAGACCCGCATGAAGACAACCTTAGGCCAATATTGCCATATCGGGACATGGTTATGTCAGACCGCGTGAACATATTACCGGACCCTAAGGTCCATGTGCCAAACCGTAGGCATATCACGTCGACTTGCCAAACCGAGAAAAGGACATGCCAACATGTCTGCCTGCCTTTAACATTTGCCGGACTCGAAATATGCGAGAATCAAAATGTGCTAGACCGCATGTATAATATGCCGGACCCAATATTTTTCCAAAACCCCTGTTGTCGGACCATCTTTAAGAATTGCCAGACCCCTTAGTTTTCCATAAACAATTAGTGTCGGACCGTCTTGATAAATTACCAGGCCCATTTTTTTTTTTCAGAACGCCATTGCCCGAGAGAGAGAGGGAGAGAGAGAGAGAGAGAGAGAGGCGTTTTATCTAAGGGAAGCGCATTTTGGACATTTTTTTCTAAAAAAACAAAGTAGGGGGGTATTTGTTAAAAAAGTATATTTTGGGGTAAATGTTGTAAAAAAATAACAAAAATAAAATAAAAATTGGGGGATGTTGTCTAGACAGCCTAAGTTTAACAAAATAAAAAAAGTCTATTGTTAAAAAAAAAATGAGACCAGAATCAAAGACATCAAGCTGCAAGGAGATCAATAATACCCAACAAGTCAATTACACACTAAATAAATAAGTATGTGGATAAATTATATCATACAAACAAGATAAATTATATTATATAAACAATCGTTACATAGTATTGGATTTCACCCTGAGATCGAGGTCGAGTAACTCGGCCGAGTCTGAGTCTCCTCTACCAACTCCAAAAACACTAGATACATGTTATTAGGGCTGGCAATGGGTCGAGCGACGTAGCCCAGCCCTGAAAAATAGGACCCAAGCCACAAACAATGGCCCGAGACCCTGGTTACGGCCAATGCCCACCAGGCCCTCTTTTTTTCCTTATTTTCTTTTTAAGTTTTATTCATTTCTTTCGGGCCTCGCCCGTTGCCACCCTTAGTTATTACTAGAGAGAAAAGAAGGAAAAGCAGTAATGTGGGTGTTTTCTATGGGCTAAGTTATTTACTTTTGTGAGAGTTTTGCAAGGGCCATCTGTTTTTTATGGATGTATATGTATTTGTGGTTATTTGTTGAAAGCGGTGTGGGGATCACGAGGCGGGGGGAGTTTAGAGAGAGAGAAAAAGCTGTGGGATTGTCAGTCACATGTTGTACAGTGCACCCACTTTTGGTGGACTCGGTGTTGATTGGGTTAAGAGTTGAGAGGAGGTGAAATGGTGATGATGGTTTGTTATTAGGTTGGTTGATTGTGGTCATGGCAAATGGTTAAGATGTTAGATTAATTGGATGCAATTTCAAACCTCTTTGGAAAAGGGGTGGGGTTGGGGTTGGGGTTGGGGTTGTGGTGGTAGCACCGCACATCTAACATGACCCCTACTAATGTTTTGAAATAACTCTTAATCTATTTAAAAAACAAGTAGGCCCGTCTTCTCCACTGAATTATTCAAAAACAAAATTTCAAACCTCTTTACAATAACTTTTCCTAACAACGCAATTTAACCAACCCTCTCTCTCAATTAGCCTTTGCTCACTTAACCTCACAACTAAGGTTGGCAATGAGCCGGGCCAGGGCCAACATCGCCGGGCCAGGGCCAGGTTGGCCCTGGTCCTCGCTCGTCCCCTTAGGGCCAGCTCAGGCCCAAATCTAACCCTATTCATTGTTGGGTTAATGTGTCTTTTAAAGCCTTGCGAGAGCTTGTATGAGCATTGTATATAGTGAAACATAAACTCTGTGGGAGTGTGGTTCTCTTATGGACCATATTAGGCAAATGCAATTTGCCGATACTCAGACTAGGCTTGACGTGTTAGGCCAGCCGACTTGGGAAACCCAAAGTACTTGGGCATAGAGATGAAACCGATGAGGGTTTAGCGGGCTAGCCCTTGATGAGGTTGGAGTTTGCCCGAATGATAGCCAAGGGACTGTGTTACCCTTGTGTGTGATGAATAGTCTATAGAGACAGGACTAAAACTTCATCGTTTTATCATTACATAGCATGTATATAGATAGTCGTAATGAGATAATAATTCACTATCGAAAGTGGAACGTGTACATGTGCGAGAGATTACCCCTATACACATAAATAAGATGGCTATCACTTGCTATCACTAAGAACAATCAACTTTATTAAATAAAGAGAATAGTAAAACAAGATTGAGAAATAATGGACTACATGAATAAAAATAAGAATGTCGAAATATTACCTCAACCGGTCTTTGAACACTCCACCGAGTCTCCTCCTCTAATGATGCGTGGGATCAAAAAATTAATCTCAAATCAGGAAAGCTTTAGCTATCTCCTGAGCGTGCCACCCCATACAATTTAATTTATAAGAGAGAATATTTAGGAGAGAAAAAGAAGAGAGCCTAGAGTGGGGCATGGCCCCTAGAGAGAAGGTAGGAAGAGAGAAGAGAAGGCATGAAGAGAATAGAAGAAGAGACCCCTATTGATAGGGTTTCTCATAGGAGATAAGGTTCTATAGAGATAGCCATGAACAAAATTTGATCTTGATATTCTAATCTTTAAGACCTGTGGGGTAAAAGATCTAAGCCATCCATTCTTCAGATCAACCATCATGATTAAAATGAATAGGCTAGAACCCTTATCAGGCTAAGCCGAATGGCCCATTGCTAGCCGTACTCCTGACGTACCTCCCCCCTTTGTCTCTCCTCATTCCTGTGCAAAAATATATGCCTTGGAAAATAAACGCTATGAATCCCAAGAAATATGTTTATTCCTCCAAAAAATGAAAGAGAGAACCATTTACTAAATATGGGGGGTAAAACAAAAGCTCGCTTGAGTGATATGAAGTATGGTTTTCATGGGCTTAGAGAACTAATGTCAATGCAATTCTTGCCTTTGTAGTTTATTTTTCAGCTATTGACACAACCACTGAAAACCCTACAAATCCAGCGTGAAAGAAATAAATGCTTTAAATCCTACTATGTTTAGCCCCCCGTGTTCAATAACTCAGACTCGGCCAAAGACTCGGCCCTTGCCCTAACCAAGTGGACTTGGCCGAGTCCTACGCAACCCCAAAATAGCTAAAATAAGGAAAAAAACATAAAAGAGGCAATAGAAATCATTACACGTTTAAAACGATAGGAAAAAAAAAAGCTATATAAAAAATAGATTATTGAAAATTTAGATTAGATCTTAAATATTTCTGAAATTAAAAAAATAAAATGAAATTCCCAAATTACCTTAAAAACTCAAATAATCCAAAAAACTAATTGTAAGTAATAAAGAATTGTTTTTCAATTTTTTATAAATTTTAAGTTTATATTTTTTTTTCCGAGGTGAGGCGAGCTACCATGGAACTCACCCCTACTCAGCCTCGCCAGTAGGGCGAGTCCAAATAACCCTTTCAAGTCCAAGTAGATACGGCCGAGTCTAGAAACACTGGTTTGACCACCATCATTCCTTCATTAGATGGACAGCATTGATGAATATATGGTATGACATACCATACAATAATGAAAAATGAGAATACTGGCGTTATCTCACAAAGCTCTGTACATTTGAAGGCATCTCCCTCCTATGTCGAATATACAAAAAGGGTGCAGCCGAAGCTGTAGTGGTAATGTGCACCTTCAAATTTTATCATGGTATACAATTTTGATGTAAAATGTTCTTAGGAATATCTCAAAATCTATTTTTATATCTAATTATAAAATTTTAAATTTCAAAAATGATTAAAATCAAGTAGATCTATAAACATATGAAAATCTTGAAAATGGACGGTGTAGATAATATGTTGTAAAATGCACTATTTATGAGACTTAAAATCTTTTTATTTTTCATGGTCATACATCTCGATGTTAAGATAATCAATCAAAAGGTTTTTCAACATTAAAACTACCCTTTCCGATAGATTTTTTGAGGTGCATCCATAGTTCTACATTATAAGGTTGCATCCTTATATAAACTTTTTCCTTACAAAAAAAACATTAATTAATTGAAAAGATTAGCACAAACCCGCAGGTTTCCAAAATTGTGGTTTAAATCTCATTGGACTTTGATGTCTCGGCACATGAAAAGCATCAAATTGATCACATGGACCATCTATTTTCAAGTGCTTGCATACCGGTTGGAGATGAGAATGGTGAAATGGGAAGATGAGAAAGGAAGTTAATAAACGCTTTGAAGAATTAAGATCTTTTTATTTTTGGGCAACTATTTATCAAGACAGTATTCGTCTTTTACTAATAAAAATTAATATATATCTAAATTCTCTTGGCAAATTGATCCTCAGAACACATAAAAACAAAAGATCTTGCGCTTTACTAATAAAAATCAATTTAAAAAGGTCAAATGCACAAGTTCAACAAGATTTAAAGCATGAAGTAGCCTTTTAGTCCTAGAGAACATGATACTTGCAACATCGTTTGGAACTTGGAATGCGAACCTCATAGCATCGTTGAGACAGGGCGACAGAAGCGAACCATTGTCCATCTATCAAGGGTGTTTTGGACAAATAAAGCTGGAACCGTGTTCTGAGACTCAGGCCGAGGTCACTCGGATGAGGCCAAGTAACTCGGCCTTGCCCAATGCCTGAGGCGAATATTAGGCGAGTAGATTGTACAGCATATTTTTTAAGTTTAATTATATAACTACCTCAAATTTATATCAAATGTGCTCCAATGATTTAGTAGTTAAGCTTGATGTTGCTCCAGTCGAGGTTCAAATCCCTCTAAAGTCACTTTTAAATACATAAATTTATTAATTAGTTTTTTTAGAGTTCCAAAATAAACATAGCCCATGCTAGGATGGAACCCATTTTGCTCCAGTCAGGGTTCGAATCCCTCTAAAGCCACTTTTAAATACGTCAATTTTTAAATTATTTTTTTAGAGTTCCAAACAAAACATAGCCCCTACTAGGGTGGAATCCAAGTATTACATTTATACAAGGGAGACTAACCAACACACTAGACTACCACTTTGTTAATAAAAGTATTGCTCATATTATATGTATGTAATTATTTTTTAGCTTTTTTTAAAAAAAAAAAAATGAGCTAGACTCGGGTGAGTTACTCAGCCAGGGCGCGAATGCCTTGGCCGAGTCAATTTTCTGAACATTGAGCTGGAATTTGAAAAGTCTTAAAATTTACATACCGAAAGATTTGTATTTGAATTTCTAAAATACGGTGTTTGATAATTTGTTTAAAATTTGAAAGGACTATAGAAGCTAGTATTTCATAAACTTGGGAGTTATCAAATGTTAAGTGTTTTAGTTTTGATAGCATGTCTAAGTATTTCGGTTTTTCTTTTGCCTTTTTTTTTTTTTTTTTTTTTTTTTTTTATGTTGGATTGAGCGAAAAAATTGGTTATATTCTCACCAACACGCACTTGTAAAAAATACATTAAAAATAAAATGATTAAAATACCCTTAAAACGTTAGGGGCATTTTGTTTATTTACTTTTTGTGAATTATGTTCTATAATTTTTTTTAGATGCACAAACCGTCATTACTTGATTGAAAAACAAAAGGACAAGGGTGAGCTTGTCATTCAATGAGAAGCTCACACTTCCATAGGGGAATGGAGTTACGAACTTCTCATTTTTTAGAAATGTGCACCTTTATGTTGGTGTATAAGGGTAGCAATAGGATGGGCTTGGGCTAGGCAGGGTCACCGCTAGCCCTAGCTCAATCTTTTTCCGCACAATGCCAAGCCGGACCAAACCTATCCGCAGTGGCCTTAGTCTAGCCTTCGGACCACAGTTTGTGGCCCAAGCCCTACTTTTTTAATACTGGCCTAGCAGGGCCACCCAACTCATGGCCAGCCCTAGTGTTGCAATACCTAATTGTCAAACTAGGAACTACTAAAACACATTGCAAGTTCCAGCTTTTAATGCCAAAACTTCTAGTCGTTAAACACGCCATAAAAATAGTCTTTGCAAAATTCTGTCCTCAATTGGTCCAACGCTCACATACACCCCAATAGCATTGTTTTAAGACCTGAAACTAGGTTATGAATCATCCGATACCGATCCAGATCAACAACATATGAATATATAAATGATATCATAATGAGAGGAGAGGGAAGATCCAAATCATCCACCTACCACACATCGGCAATTTCCGACCCAGACAGGCACCTAACCACACTTTTCTTTAGGACAAGACCCTTTTAGTGAGAAGAGAATGAATGCCCATGCACGAGTGTGTGTGAGAGAGAGAGAGAGAGAGAGAGAGAGAGAGGAGGTGGGATGATTCCAAAGGCTTCTAATGGCTCCTGTGGAGAGTGTGTTACTTCTTTGCCATGTTACTTTTAAAATGCCTATCCTACCCCTTACAGAGACCATCTCTTTGGCATCCACCATTAACCTTTGCTCCTTTTCCGAACCTTTGATCTATCTTTTGAAAACTGCCATGAACCTTGTTTCCCTTTGCAAAAACCAACAATGGGAAGGAGGGAGCTCTCTACTCCACACATTATGGGGGCATCCACCATTCATTCCCTGTGAAGGAGGGTTGACATTCCTCATAATTCTCGATGTTCCGAATTCACTCCTCTATGATTAACCTCTTCAACCCATCCATTAAATTTAATAAAAATAAAAGTCCTAATTGCACTTTTTATGTACTTAAAAAAAAAAAATGTCTTGAGATTGAATAGAGACCTTCCAATATTTAGATGGTGAAATCTAAGTGCTGAAAAATTCAAATTTAAAATTTCTTTTAATAATCATCTAATAATTCTTAAGTGGTTCCCAAACTTTTAGACTGAAAAAACCCTCCCAAGTAGGTCTTGGGACTGAGTGAGTGGAAGTAAACTATGCTCCCTCAGGAGCATAGTATATGTGGTGAAGAGTATATGCTCACGCAGGGCAATATTGTACACTTGCTCCCTTGGGTAAAAGAACTTTGTAGTAGTTTTTTGTTTTGTTTTTTTTTTTGTTTAATCTAAGGGTCTAAGATCCACGCGAGAATCTCTAGAAGATTATTTTTAAAAAAAAAATAATTAGCTTTCAAGTTCTTAAATACTTAGATTTAACCATCCCAAAATAGGGACAAATCTTTTCAAACTTATGGCATTTTTAAACATCGATATTTGTACTTTCATTTTCTCTTTTTTATAACTACTCTCAAGTGAGTATTAGAGTGAATGCTCCCACGGGTGCACAGAACCTCTTGAATAACTCTTGTTTTCTCGTGATGATGTCGGACTCATCAGGCTTTTCACAAGTGGGAGGAGAGAGTGAGCGGTGGAAGAGTTGAGAGGGCAATTGAAGAAGTAGGATAATATTAAATAAAAGACACGGATAGCATGCGGCCAGCCCGTATATCGTAGAAAGATGGGTTTGGCAATAAATATACTTTTTAAATACAATTTGATCTTAATTTTCAGATAATATATAATCTTTAATATGAAGATCATAAGAGTAATGATCTTATGAGACCCGCCTATATCTATGTGCATAAGATTTTAAAAGATCATCATTAAATTTGAGACCCTCCTATATCTATGTGCATAAGATTCTAAAAGATCACCATTAAATTTGAGACCCTCCTATATCTATGTGCATAAGATTCTAAAAGATCACCATTAAATTTGAGACAGATCTCTAAAAAAGTTATCACATGGTGTGGGATTTGATTTTTTTAGATATCTGTGCCAAATTTAATGAAGACCCTTTGGAATCCTACACACATGGGTATGGGAGGGTCTCATAGGATCATTACTCATATCTCATAAATATAGAAAAAAAATTGAAAACTAGAAATAATAATCATATTAAGAAAACGTTAAATCATTAGTTACCATTGTTTTTAGACGGACCACCTATTTGCATCCATCTTTAAGATGGATGTTTTATACCTCTGGACCGCTTATTGTAGAAATGCGGTCCAGCCCGACATGAAACAATTGTTCTTAAATAAATTCACCCAAAAAAAGGAGAATATTAAATAAAAATAACCAATATATTTAGTTAAATTGGGTGGTAGAAATAAATGCATGTTGAGAGGTGGGTTTGTTGTAGTGTAGTGCTGTGTTGGATCTCGTTTTGGTACACTTTTTTGACCTTTTCTCTCAAGCCAAGGGCCCGTGCATGGAGATAAATGTAGCTTGGACTCCTTATCTTTGTTTTCTCACTTTTAGAACCTATAACCAAAAAAAATAGTGATTCTCACACTCATTCATTGCAAGGCTAGGCACTCAGAGAGAGACAGTGGTGCTCGGAAGGGGGAAGAAAGAGAGGGCCAATTTTGAAGGAGATTTACTTAACGTCATCAATTAGTGTAATAAGGTATCTAAACCATTATGACGATTTAGATCTTTTTGCCTACAAATAATGGATATAACATCATCTTGGTAGGTCAGTTTTAATCATATGTATAGAGAGACAAATGACATTGCTGACTGGTTGGCGAAGAAAGGAGTGGATACTTTGTTATTTTCATCTATATTGTAAAAAAGAAAGAGGAACAATTTTGCCAGTGGTGCTTGGAAGGGGAACATTTGGTCTCACTGTTTCCAATATTATTTAATAAGTGAAGTTTACTACCACCACCCGAATTCGGGCTTATTGTTTTTAACAATGTTCAAAAAATTGTCGATTCCGGATCGGAATTGCCTGATTTTAGACTGACTTACAGTAGCCCAATCTAGATCATTTAAGACTGATCCACAATTCCCCAACAGAATTTTTAAAATCAAACAATTTCACCCAAATCACAAGATCAAAACAGGCTTTCTTTCCCTTGCAAACTCCGACCCAAAAGGTTTTGTCATTCTCTCTAGTTTTTTTTTCTTTTTTCTCTCATAATTGTTGCATTCTTATCTGCTCTAGTTGCACTACAAGACCGACAGCAAAATTCTTAGGATCAAGACCCATAATCATTGAAATCGAAAGATCAAAACACCGGGCTTTCGCCTTGTCCTAACCCCCACCCTTGATCTTCCTCTCGGTTTTCATATATTTTCTTTTGATTTTGTATCACTTTGATCATCTCTCGTTGATCTGTAAGATTCATATTAAAGTTTTAGTATCAAAACCCCCTAATCACGTATATCATAATTCGTATGATGTTGATGATCTCTCATTGATATTTTCCTATTTAAAATTTTAGTGTCAAAACACCCTAATCACAAATAGCAGATAAATAATTGTAAAACAAACTATGTAGTTCGAAATATGAACATCTATATCAATTGTTTTTCAGCTAATTTTGCTAAAATAGCATAAATTTCAATCTTTTTTGCTTTTTAACTTAAATTTCAGACATTTTTCTGATTTACACTAACTGAAAAGAATTCAAAACAATTGTTGAATCAATAGTTTTATTTTCCTACCTTCAGCTGTTTTTCCATTAGTTTTTTATTCAAATTGGTAAATTACCCAATCCATTCCACCATTCCGCATATTGTTATGCTGGTTTTCAATATTATTTTCACTTGTGAAATTTGAGGTGGCTCATAATTGCATGAGGACAATTTAATGTAAGGCGAATTCAAGACCTCCACTGACTCTAGGGCTCATATGGAACGAGTCAAAAGTATACGTGCATAATAACTTTAAGGTATTGCTGGATTGCCTTTTTTGCACACTGTATAACTGTTAAAGTAGTAGGATCCCAACCCCTTAAATATAATGCAAAATGCTGCATATTAGCAGAGCTTTTACATTAAAAGTGTGGTATTCTAGAAGCTTTCCCAACACACCCTTACAAACGGCTACTTTTACTGCAATAACTCGGACCAGGTCCTTTCAGCTGTAGGACCTATGATCCCAAGCCGCTTTGTACTGAGACTCTTCCAGTAAGTGAGTCTCACCTAATCTGCCCCACATTTTTCATCCCATAATAATAGGGTGCTTTACACCAAAGATAATCGGCTCCCTAGGTTTCAACTGCCATTTAGTTTCCCCATTCAGTTAGAAGTAAAAATAACAAAATCAAAAACTAAATAGAGATTTATTTTGGAGTAATATAGATCAACAAGAAACTGCGGTTTGGAACCTCCGATGCTTCAACCACCACCTGATAAGTTTATATACACAATTTTTAATATAACTATGCAATGACTGCATGCTCAGTTGCCATAATCAGGCCTTTTAATAGCTTAATTTATCATCTGATAAAGATGTAGGGATAAATTATTGTACAAACTACAAACTCCAATCTGTATTCATGTAACTCCTACAAAATTTCAAGCCAACAGAGGATAATAGAGAAGAGGTGGTTGTTCAATTATTTTATCCACTCGCCCCAGCTGCAGTCCTCTCTTGCTCTCCTTGTTGCCCCTCCTTTGCAAATTCCTCAATCAGCATGCGCTGCCTATGAGTCAGATTCCTGAAAGGAGAGATGCAAAAGATCAATACTCAAGATCAATACTCTCTCTCTCTCTCTCTCTCTCTCTCTCTCTCTCTCTCTCGCACAAATTCAGGTCATAAAAGCTGAAGATCAGTATTCTGACAAAAATACTTACATCGGGATGGTTACTCTAAAATTGACATATTGATTCCCATATAATGATGAGCCCCGGGACTTTATACCTGCATGAGTAAAATTAATTCATACAAAGTAGAATTAATTGACACGGGCACATGAATCCAGCAGAACCAAACTAAAAATAATACATATAAATCCCTACAAACAATCATTTTTTGAGCATAAAGACCCATAGTCAATGCTTCACAGGGATTGGTAGAACTTAACTGCACAATCAGAAACTCAAAAACGACGACTTTGCAGGACTAATAAATTACTAGAAAGTTTATGCCATTTTATACCTTTCCCTTTCAGGACAACTTTCTGACCATGTTGAGTGCCTTGACGAACCTAAAGACAAATTTGCAAAAACAAAAGACCATTGTCATAACACCAGCAATTTATAGAAAAAAAGTCTAACTGCAAAGAATTAAAGAGGAAAAACAAGAAAGAGACCTTCAGAACAACATCTCCGGTTAGAGTTGGGACCTGAATGGTTCCACCCAAAATTGCCTGTTTGTGAACAACAAAGAGTTCAGTAAAAATCACTATAGAACATGCAACAGAATCATAAAGAATGATTTCCAGGACGCAATCCACATTTGACTCGTTATAAGAAAATACAACATTTATAATGAGAATTAGGAAACACAATATGACTACATATATCTACTAGTCATCATGTTTGGGCCTAGCACAAGCTATTCATAGAAGGAAATAGTTCCCAAAAACATGTCGCTTTGTTACATTTTCTTCTTTTTTTTGACAAGGTTACAAAGGAATGGAACTTGAGACGTTGTGCTATGAAAACCCATGTCAATTGTTACATTTATCATTCCCTAAATGCTTCTAGATCTCAACACAAAAAGTGAGGATTTCAGTTCTTTTGCTTCAAGATAAGAAAAATTCAGCATGCGGAAAGAAATAACAATGAAAGAAGCCACAAACCTGAGTGAAGCTGATAACTGCATCAACATGAATGTCAGGGCCCTCCCTCCGAAAAACTGGGTCCTCACGGACCTGCAAAAAGTCCACACAGTAATATGATAATCCCAAGCTCATGTGATATCTCCCTCCCTCACACATGCCTACACACACGTGCATGTGCACACACGCAGTCGCATGCATGCATACACATGTATAAAACTGGTTGTCAACTACATACGACACACACACGCACATGTCTAAAACTGGTTATCAACTACATATGCATGGGAAAGGTCATTACTGAGATGTTACCTTGATGGTTACATAGAGGTCCCCAGGTTGATTGCCTTCAGGATCAGCACCACCACTTCTAAAAATCCTCAAAGTTTCATTATCCTCAATTCCTGCATGTTTTAAATATAGGGGAATAAACAAAACCGGAAAACTTTTTACCAGCTGGCATCTTAAAAATATCAGTCTTTAGGAACAAGAAAGAACAGGGGTTCCTCATTTCATATACTTAACTATGTTAATGTATAAACAGTGTTTCAAAAACGCTAAGTGGCACCTAGGCAGCCGGAGGGGTCCAGGCCACCCATCACCTAGGCGGGCACCTAGAACCTGAGCAGCCCAGTGCCCAGTAAAAAGAAAAATGTTTGTAGTCCAAGTGTCTAAGTCTAACGGTACAACTATGTAACACATAAAGCATCAGCCATATTTCCACGAATGAGAAGAATTTAGATAGTCCATAATCCATATACAATGCTAGAACCATACAAGCATACCCACAAGAGTTAGATAGCATAAACTAGAAACTAAAAATTAAGAGAAATAAAATATACAGCCTAAGACTCAATAGTCAACACCAAGAATCAAGCGTCTTCATTCTTCAATCATCATCATCAGGAGTAGGGTAAGCCTCATCATATGCATCAGATGCAAGGCCACATCATTAGAGTCATCTCCCTCTTCAACGTAACACTTGTCCTCCTCTGTTTCTTTTGAATCTGCCTCTTCCTCCTCTTCTTCTACCTCCCTCCTGATTTGTGCAAATGAGCCTCTAGGAGTCTTGGTTGTTCTACCTAGTGCCTCTTCACCCTTTTCTTTCTTTTTGTACTTCCCTGAACTCAAATATTGTAAAATCTCCTCTTTAGTAGCCTAAAGAACATTTTAACATAGGGCAACATCCCCCTTAATACCAGTAAGGTATTTCTTAAACCGATAAATACCCCTTCAGTATCATTTCCACAATAATTACACCAATACGATTTGTCATTCGGATTCGGGTTATGACCATACTTCCAACTTGGATCACCACTTCTAAAAGAACCTGGAGAAGATATTTCCATAGAACAACACTCATTTTCTTCCTTTTTTGGTTCTACTAAATTCAAACTGTCTAATTTCATCCCGAATAGCTCCAGGAACCTTTTTACAAGAAGAAACATTCCCTTTAATACCAACAAGGTGTTTCTTGAATCGATTAATACCACCATTGGTATTTTTTTACAAAAATTATACCTTATACAATTTTTATCGTTTGGTTTCGGGTTATAACTATACTTCCAACCTAGAATACGTCTTCTAGTAGAACCAGAAATAGACCTATCCAAATGACCAAGGATATTCCTGTTTATGTTTTACTGAACCCATATATCAGTTAAATCCGCTCTCTGATAGCTTCAGGAACATTTTTACAAAAGGCAACATTCCCCTTAATACTGGCAAGATGTTTCTTAAACTGATTTATGCCCCCTTTTGTATTCTTTTCACAATAATTGCATCTGATGCAATTTTTATCCAAACAATTCGGGTTATATCCATATTTCCAACCCGAATCACCACTTTGAATAGATCCTGAAGAAGACGTCTCAAAATAATACAAGCAATCTAAAAAATAAAATTTTGCACTTACTTTGATTGCTTGATCTCCAAACTTCCACCTCTGAGATTATTCTAGTGTTAAAATCAACAAAAACACCCTATAATAGGCTTAAAAAAACTCCAAAACTAAATCTAATCATAACGTGTGATGTTTGAATCCATTTCCCATAACTTTGAGAAACACTTCAATCCAATGAAAATCACAAAATCTAGTTTTCTTTAGGTTACTCTCTCTATAAAATAGGCTCTAATGGGTTTAGGTTTCAAATGAACCTAAAACCCACTTTTGAAAACCATTGTTTTTCAAAAAAAATAAACCAAAAAAAACCCCTCGACAAAGGGCATTTCCGCCCCTGGGCGGGGCGCAGCCCAGGGCTAGGCGCTAGTCGCCCGCCTAGGCAGGTGCCCTACCGCCTAGGCGGCTGCCTAGGGACAACCCGACTAATTTGGCCACCTAGGCCAGGGAGATGCAGCCAGGCCTTCTGGACCGCCTAGGCGCTGGGTGGTCCGCTTTTTAAAACATTGTGTATAAACTGTAAAAATGATATCTAAATAACTTCATAATGTTGAATGCAATTCAATGGGCAATAAAGAGGCAGCAGTTCCTCAGAAAGTTGTCAATTAGTCGCAGAAGTTATGGAATTGAGTGGACATGGAAATGCAATATTTTGCCCTTTTTTTGGGTGGGGGGGGAGATTGACAGGCCTTGTAATGCCAATGAGGTGGCAGATATGTTTGCAAGGTGAGGTTCTCCTCCATTTCAGTTTGTGAAGATGTGTTCGCAAGGTGTGCTTCTCCATTTCAATTTGCTTTTCCACTTCTTAGTTGTAAACATGACTCTCAAGTGATTGAATGGCAACGTCCTACAATCAGCAAAGCTTCTAACACTGGAGATTCCACTAACTCTGTGCAGGTAACAAGGGTACTATGTCGACAAAGGCATTTCATTCGAGTGTTAAAAAAATCTAGGCAGCCAAGGGCTGTAGACTCATCGCCTATGGCCAGGCAGGTGCCCATGGTAGAGGGGCCTCTAGGCACCCACCTTGGTAGCCAAGGTATGCTTAGGTGGGCCAGGCCAAGAAGAAGAAGAGAAAAGGCACTGCTTTGACATGATTTATTTGCCCAAACGGAGCTGGGAGTACTATTGACATTTAACAAGAGAAAAAAGGGAAGAGTGTACCATGATTTGCAAGCTACAAAGGGAAAGGGAGTGCTGCTTGACGTGATTTGCAAGAAAGAAAGGGGTGGGAGTATGATGAAATGTCACAAGAGACAACAGGGGAAGAAGGTAACGGTGGAAAACGAGACAAAAGGGGAAGGGAGCATGATGATTCGTAAAAGAGACAAAGGGAAGGAAAGTACATTCATGTGGCACAAGAGAGAGTGGAAGGGAATACAAAGATGTTGCATACTCTCAGCCCCACACCACACACACACCCTCCAAATGGCCTTTTAGTCAAGGCGCCTTAGTCATGAGGCACCTGCTTAGGCGGGTAAGGCCCCACCTAGGCAGTCAGGACCCCTGCCACCAGCAGCCCATCTCCGCATTTTTTAACGCTTTCATTTCTATTTCACATTTACAATAGAAGCCCATGTATCAGCAGTCTATATCACAAGTTCAAAATTGATAAAATGAAAAACTCCAAGTACAAACCTGTTGAAAGTGTTTTATGTTTCTTTTGTTTTTCAAAAGAATACAAAGAAATATCAATGTGAAGCATAAAAAGAAATTACTTACAAAAAAATTATAAATAGAACTTCTAAAAGCAATAGAAATTCTAAAGTACACAACATGTTGCTTAATCCATTGGGATATTCATCAAGGCATACCTGGAATCACATCTAGTCTCACTGTCTTAGATCCCTTTACCACTCTATCCCCCTTGCATGACTTGCAAAATTCCTAACGAAGAAGGAATCATGAGAAATATAACAAAGAAGCCTCAAAAGTACATAAATGAAGGACCACTACTGGTGATCAAATGTAGCAGATCATATGGGAACACATATAATCAAGGTTACATCAACCAAATATGCTGATAAAATACTAACTCCTCTGGTTTTGATCCAATTGGACTTTGTTTAAAATGTTATGTTTAATTGTTCTTGTTTACATGTTACATTATTATTCTACTATAGAAGGTATAGTATTAATTATACTAGGATTTGTGTATTTTTGGCAATTGCATATTTATAGAGTTTGAATGCTCAACATTTTGCTCACAGTATTGAAGCTATATAACAATAGTCACATTGTCAATTTGTTGGTCTTTAAATTTAGTATCTAAAGTAGTTAGTGTGTATAACTCTATATACCTTATGCACCACCAAGTATACTCTCAAATGAATTGGGTCTGCAAAACAGAAAAAGAGGTGTATGCTTGCTTCATAATTTCTTTTAGTTCATGAAGAACATGATTTTCAAAAGTTTTAAAAACATAATACAGAATCACATTATCAATGATAAGAAATAAAACTGCTAGCTTTGGCTCGAACTGAGAGTCATAGGGGAGAAAACATATATATCAAGTTGCAACACATGACACAAACAAACAAACATGCATATGAGAGGGAGACCAAAATAACAATAGAAAGAGACCACCATATACACTAACCAAGCTAGACTGTATAATCTATAGATGACATAATAACATTTCCTTTTCCTAGAGTAAAGAAAATATTATTTCTGTCCATCATATATTTTATATCTTCAACAATTCTTTTAATTTTTAATATTTTCATCTTTTCATAAATTATAATCCACCTAGAAAGCTCGGCAGCCTGCCACTGCACCCACATGTAGAAACTCCACTGGGGGCAGGGACAGGAGCAGGAATAAACGGCTCAAGACATCATAGAGCTCCTAGGTATGGAGCACATTCTGTAAAAAATTTAAATTAATAATTTTTTTTTTTTTGATAGAATGAATTAAGATTTTTGCGTAGGCATTATTAATTTAAATTAATAAATTTATTAAAAGATAAGTATTTCCAATAATCCCACACTAAGCAATAAAAAAAGGGAACACAAGAATGGCCAACAAAAAAGTAATTATTACTTGAATTTTATTTCATGAATAAATAATAATTTATATTCTTTCAGGATTAGTTAATGTAATAATAATCCCACAAAATACAAAAAAAAAGAAAAAAAATTTAAGATATGCCAGAATAACAGGAAGCAGATTGTTTATTCACTAAATTCCGATTTATTTACAACTTCACACTTTACAACATCCAAAAGCATAACATAACAAGCTGCTTTATTTGCAATTTAACACTTTACAGGTTTGACTACCATTATTTTAATGAACAAAAAACTTTAATGGTTTAAAGTGCCTCAGGCTAATTTAAAATTTTCCCATATTCAGCATTCTTTTATGTAAAAACATTTGCCCCACAATTTTGAAGTTTTCATTACAAAATCCCCAAATATTAAGGCTAGAATTACTTTTATATGACACAGATTTCCTATGTACATCCCCACATGTTTCCGGCTTAGTTACAGAAATGGACGATTAAGATCAAATTAAGGCTGACTATGGGATGCACTAAACATGGTCCAAAAGACCAGCATGAAGCTCCACCATCCATGGGGGTTTGGGAATTTCTTGAGAAATTTCAATATCTTAGGAAAGATTTGCACTAAAGGTACATCTAATATAATAGGCATGACAACAAAAAGACAAGTTATACCTTAACAGTCTTTCCACTTCCACCACACTGTGAACAAGTCGACTGCAACCTAAAAGGACCTCTTTGCATAAATATCTGCAGAAGCAAAGGAAGAATTCACAAGCCAATTCCATATACAATTACTCTAAAAATCTTTAAAAAATTGGGAAAGCAAACGCTTAAGATGTGTGCTAACCATTCCAGAACCTCTACATGCCCTACAAGTCTCCGGTCTAGTTCCAGGAGGAACACCGGTTCCATCTGTATAGTAAGTGAAAAACATGAGCATCTTAAAATTCTTAAAGCCTCCAAAATATACATCATCAAGTAAGACAATAAATCAGAATAGCCATGCCATACACTTCAAAATATCTATACTCAACAAAGGAAGATAAACAGAACAATGGGAGGGAAGAAACGCCCATACCGCAAGTTTCGCAAGGTACAGCAGTCTGGAACGTTACCGTTTTTGTGCACCCTTGAACAGCTTCCATGAATGATATTTCGAGAGAAATCTGTCACCAAGGTTTAAAAAACCCGGATAAACAGTTTAAATTTTATTGCTTTCATTTAGATAAAAGAATATCTATGAATAGCTCTCAAACAACATTTTGTTTACCAACCTTAACATCTTGGCCACCAAATGCCTTTTGATGAAACATGTTCTTCAAAGCCTGCAGTGTATCATCACCAGCCAAAAAATTAGCCTCATATACTCTAAAGAAGATACATAATATAAAACAAAACAAAAAAAAACCAAAAAAAAAAAAATTTTAAGCTAACAGAAATCTACAGCAAGTGAAGGTAACAGGTGGCATCGCAGCAACAAATGGAATAATATACAGGATCCATTTTATTGACCATCACTGCCATAAACTTCTGAAGATCCATCAAAAATGGCTCAATCAAAGTACACTCATCATAAAGCAGTTAGCCATATTAAACAAGGTGCAACCACTTAAGCACATAACAAACTCAAACAAATTATTCAACATTTGAGAATATTGTATTTGCTAATTATTTATAAAGTCCAGACATTCTAGCACCTAACATTGTGGGAAATTATCGACCTGTTTCAGTAATTTGAAAGCACTAATTTGGAGTGCACTTGGAAAAAATCAGAAAATCACGTGGTAATTTTGCATTTCCTGTTGGCGAATGACCTAAATTATTTGCAATAGAAGACAAATTATTTATTTCCATGCAAAGCATTAAGGCATAAACAAAATATGTTAGCAAATCCCAATATACATAAATAAAGAGAATAGTTTTCTATGTCTGAATTACAGCTCCTAGGTACTCCTGAGCATAAACCTAGAGATTGGTGCATTCACCGACTCCAGGCCACTAACCGCTCCTGACTTGACAAACATATGCCAAGGTGATTTCACATAAAGTTGTCAGGACCAGACTATAGGTCGAATCAGTGAGGGCACTCGTTCGGTCAGACCGGCTCACCAGCCAAACTGGTCAAAAAATCAAAAATCAAAAATAGAAAATACAAAAATTGTAAAAAGAAAATAAGGAAATTCAGAAAAAAGAGATTTATTAGGAACAAAAATAAAATAAAATAACATAAACTCAAAAAAAAAAGAACAAAAATAAAACTATAACACATCATATGTCCATATCTCATGATGCACTCCAATTAACTCATCAAGCAATACACAATCCATGATATTCAACAATTTTTATCCATAAACATTACCCCTAGTTCCATTGAAGAGTTAAAGAACCAAGAACAAACTAAACAAGTAAATAATAAAAAACCTAGTATTTATGTGCAAAACAAATGCACAACAAAAAAGCAAAAAACCTTCAACATGAAACTATTACAGCAAAAAGAACTATTAATTTGAATAAAAGAAACAACTATTTCATTGGTTTGAAAAAGAAACTCATTTTTGGCAAAACCCTTAAAAATCCAAAAATTTTATTTTTAAAATATAAAAAATAAATAAAAAAGAAAGAGGGCCGATTGACGGCCATAATCCTCTCCAAGGGTTGTTGGGTAATCAATTTTTTAAACCCCCAAAACCTCCAAAATATTAAACACAAAACAACTCAAGATATTTCTAAAGGATGAAATACTGCTAAAGAAAATGACCAAAATTGACCCGAAAAAGGACAAAAAAAGGAGGTTTGTTTCAGTATTTTTCAACCCATGTTAGGACCGGCTGGTTCGATCCATCCACCGGTTCAAGCTGGTTCAATGAACATTCCACTTCAAGGGGCTTGAATCGACAGGAATGGCCACCGGTTAGGCGGCCAGTCCAATCGAGTCTTAGAAAACTTTGATCTTACAAACCTCTTTTTGAACAAGCTATGTTATTTAAAATTATCCATTACAAATTCGGAGAGTAAAACCCGGGAAAAAAAATCCCTCGCATAAAAAGTCCTTTTTTTTGGGGGGGGGGGAGAGGGGTATCATCTTTGAGTAACAGGAATATTTACCAGAAAAATCAGAAAGATAAAGGTTGATTTAGTATGTTGTTTGATGACAAATAATCAAATTCATAGCAAAACTTAAAAAAAATTTATATTAAAAAAATATTGCCATAGGCGAATGTCGACTGTGCACCTGCTGATATTTATTAGATCTGATAAAATGGATGTGTCCAAAATATATCTTATCATCAGTAACTAAGTTGGCTAACTGGCACTCTTATTCAAGGGGAACCCAATGAAAGAAATGACATAATGGTTGCCCAGTTCTGTCTAATCAAAATATTAAAATATCTTTAATGATTATTTCATATTAGAACATTTATTAAAGAAACTAAAAAAGTGAAAAATGTTATTGAAGAATAGAAAGGACTAGTATAAATAAATATGTAAATGGAAAACACATGATAAAACACCAACATCTCCAAAGCCAAAAGGAAACCTAATCATTAACAATAAATAATCCAAAAGAAACCTTATTAACAGAGCCCGAAACTTCCCACCCTCCCACATTCCTTCTCCAACAGCAGATTCCCATTTGACCCCAAGAAATTAGCCAACCTCATAATGTCACATTTTGCAAATTTGGTGAACTCCAAAAGTTGCCGTTCAAGTAAATCGTATCAAGTTTTTTAGTAATTCCTGTTTGACTCAGTATGGAGAAGCTGGAAGCCGATGAGAGCGAAAGCGTGAAACTAGCGAGAAGTTAGAACTACTCTACAACAGAAAAACAGGTTTGGTTATAGCGACTAAACCACCACTACGCTCCTTCATTGCGTCGAATGTGACCACATAATAAATCAGCTATGACCATTAAACCAATCCTGCAAAACCTTCACTAGAGTCCCAAAAAGGCTCACAACATTTCATCTGCAACAAAATTCAACAGTACGATATTCCAACATGATTAACGTAGCCTTTAGCTCACCTGAACCTGATCGTCCTACAAGAAAGAACACAAGTTTTAGTGTAGCTTTCAACTCATATTGAACCTGACCATTCCAAAAGAAAGAACAATTGAACAGTGTTCCAAAATTCTGCTGCCCAGCCGCCTAAGCTGCCAATCGCCTAAGCAGGACACTTAGGCAGCTTGTATCTTGGCGCCCGCCCAAGCGGACAAGGTGCCGCCTAGGCACTGCCTCGATGCAGCTTGCCGAGGCCCTCGACTTTGGTCAAAATATTAGTTCCCGTTTTGGGGAACATTCTAAACCCCCAAAACCAAATCTGTGCCATCTAAAGAGAGAAAAACTCCCCAAAAAGCTCTATTTTGTGATTTATCAAAAGATCGATAAATGTTCTATTTTTTCGATTTCTTTGTTAGATCTGCCATGTGCAATCTTAAAAAAAACGTTGGCGCGTGCCTAGGCATTTTGGGTGCCTAGCTGCCCACCATGAATATTTGATATCCCAAAACCAAATATTATGGATATTAATTAATAAATAATAATACTATTATAACTTATATCTTAATTCTTATGTGAATAGTCCCTACTTGTCCTTGTTCTTGGGCGCCCGCCAACGCTTTTTTTAACATTGCACAAGGCAGATTGATGTCCCACAACAACATTCTTCTTCCACCAACTTGGCCCAATAAACCCCTCTTTTCTTCCTATCCTAATGCCTTGAGGCTCTTCCCTTCCCTTCTCGCTAACTCACTACCTTCAGACACATCAAAAATCTGAGACAACTTTTCCATGCTTCCACTGTTACTACTACATTGACCGTAAGTAATCCCCACTAAATATTCCGAAGAGGCGGGAGAAAAACAATACAAGGACCAGGCAGCCTATTCTCTTGAATACCCAAGATTGTAACCATTGACCTCTTCAATAAATAATAAACAATTTTTCCACAAAGGCATTGACAGAGGCATACAGATGCCCTGGAACAATCATATATAAGCTGTTTACGCAAAAACCATAACCACCACTTCCTCTGACCCAAACAAAAAAAGATGTACCTGACATTGAACTGACAACATCACCTGCTCCTCATCCATTCGCCCCAACAGCATCACAAAAACCAAAAAAACCATCTCCCTTCCATCCAGAAACCCTAAGGACCATCAGTGACACCTTTTAATCCTGCGACACAATATGCTGCTATGTTACTGGTAAATATCTAGCAATCTTGTCAAATGACTGGCTAATAAATATCTAGCAATCTTGTCAAATGACTGGCTAACCCACTCTCCCGCCGCCCCCCCCCCACCTCTCTTCCCATTCCTCATGCATGGCATAACCTGGTAGAATCTCCTCCATTCCCATCCTTCCCCACTCATACAAATGGGACCTATTGTTACCACCTTGTCTACTACACCCACAGGCCACACAGGTGTAGTTCTCCCTTGACGGGCAAGTGAAACCATGTGCATCGCTCCAGACAGAATAGATAACCCTTCAAGTGTCTTCTAACCTGGTCATTCTTAAGGAACGAGATTAATACATAAAGTACTATCTAGCTAATAGCCAGACTTTGGACAGCCACATCAGAGGGTTTGCTCAAAAATGACACCCTAAACATTTATAACTAAACCGACTGAGGTCCCATGCTTGAAAATTAGATTAATAATGTCAATCGAGGACCACAAAAAATGCCCAATAACCACAAACTACATGAGGCAGGGTAATAGGAGAACCATGTCATGAGGCCCACCAATTGCCTCTTTCCCTCCTTGCCACCCCATTGATTCCATCATGGATCCCACCTCGGGGACTCAAAACAACAAAAAGGAACACCATCCTGGAAGGAAACCCCCTTCCAACTTTCCTCGATACACCAAAGATTTTAAAGAAAAACTTCACATGAACTAATACTTAATCCCACTAAATGCATATCAAATACTTGAAATAAGTATAAATTGAGCATAAGAAGGAGAAAACAAAGGAGGAATACTATCGGCCACATATGATGCAAGATTTGGAAGCATTAGTTTCATAACAATCTCCAGAAAACCAAGGTAAACCAACTTGACAAATCACTCATAAAAAAATTATAAAACTGATATAAATAATGGCTTGACAACTTGTAAAAAATTATAAAACTGACATAAAAAATTATAAAACTGATACAACTTGACAAATGTGAGAAAGTAATGTCTACAATCAAGGCTTCAGAATCAGATACAAAAAAAATAAATGAAAGCAAAAGAACAACTGCAACAAACACTGTTTCAACAAGTTTAAGGCCAATATAATTCAATAAACAAAAGCCAATATATATGATACAGGTAAAAGGCATATCAGCCCAAGTACATACAACCACATAGACTGTGACATCCAATGATCAGAAGCAAAACGATATGCCCCCTTGAGAAATGATGACAAAGGCATATACCTCATTCATTCCTCCACCAAAAATATCTTCGAAACCAAAGCCAAATCCGCCACTGCCAAATCCAGGATCACCTGGACCACCTCCTGCGGCAGCTTGTTCAAATGCATCAGGACCCACCTACAATCACCCCCATAAAAAGGAATTGTGCTTTATAAGTACAAAAGCAACTACAGAAAAAGAACAAATTGGTTTCATGCTAAAACTAAATGAATTCCTATTGTAGTCAAGATCTATAGATAACAAAGAAAACAAGTAATATAGAAAATCTTCCCAGTTTGATGCCAGGTATCTGAGATCTCTTACATCAAAAACAGAAAGTAAGCCATTCTAGGTCAGTTTCGGGAGCACATTATCTACAATTACATTTAACAAAAAAAAAAAACAAACAATTGGTTATACATAGCAACACGAGAACAAGACGAGATCCACTGACATGTGATCGACCTTAAAAAGATTTTGAGAATGACTTGTGATCGATATTAAAATTATGATGTGTTTCCTACCATAGTAATTCAGAAACAGAAACAGGTTCAAACTAAATCTAAGAGTTGTTTTATGTTTTTTAAATGAACCATAATGCAGAAAATTAGACGACCAAAACAATTTCTTCCTGGAAAGAAGATACCAAACGGTGCACAATGACTACTAAGTTACCGTATTTTTTTAATTTATATACTGGGTCATTGAATTCAATTCAGATTAATAGAAAGTACATAAAATCGACCTAGAAGCTAGGTATCCTGTGAACTACTATCCAAGAAAAGACCATGATTACAAGGGTTGTTGAGAAGAGGGACTTTATTTCAAACTTTCAATAGTCCACTTCTTGATCCTAAGGAATGCCTTGTCCCAAGTTACCCCACCCCACCCTCGGCGTTTTTTTTCCCAAGTTACCCCCATGTCCGATAAACCAAACACTGGACAGGTGGGTTTTTTGCATTCTCTCTCTCCCTCCCTTTCTCACACCCATTCACCCAGTCTCTCTCTCTCTCTCTCTCTCTCTCTCTCTCTCTCTCTCTCATACCCATACCCCAAAACCCCATATTTAGAGTGGAGAGAGCAGGAGGCTTTGTCTCTCTAGTGCCAATGAGCACTGGCCCAAAAAGCTGCTGGGATGTGAAGAGAGAGAACATGAGAATTGTGGGTCTTCTCTCTCTTGAAACAATGAAGAGAGAAGAGATTCTTGTGCAGGAATCAGGGGGCGTTAATGGCAGTTCAGAGAATAGAGCGATAAATTCGAAGAGGTCGCTCTATGAGATCACGAGATTAAACAGGTTTAATAGCAGCAGGGCCATTAATGGCGATAAAAGCGAGGAGAAAGGCAAGAGATGGTTTGGTTTGATAAGGCATTGGCTCGGTAACAAAGAAAATAGCAAGGTGAGTTTCTTATTGCTCCATTAATCGCGGATTAATACTAGAAAACCAGAGCTCCTTTGAAGTTGCAGAAGCCAAAACCAGAGAAAAAAATACCCCAATTTAGCTTTAACTTCTTATGAGTAATTATGAAGAATTTCAATTAAAGAGGTTCCTAAAGACATGAAAACCCCCTCTTTTTCTCCTCGATCAAAACCCACAAATATTCAGAAGTTACAGAGCTGAAGGCCCAGATAATGCTCGTCTTTTTTCCGAAATCTCTCTTTACAATTTTTCGATGCCAAAAGAAGGCGAAATTTCAATCATTTCGTTCGGAGTTTGTTTTCGATAAATCACTTGAAGGGGAAAAGTGGGTGCAGAGAGATACAGAGGAAATACACTTGAAAAGGGTTTGGACTTTCAAGACTCGATCTCTCTCTAGCTCTCCCACGGATCTAGACCCTCTATCTAACTCTATTACAGACACAATACCCATTCTCTCTCTCGACCGGAAGTTCCCCAATCTCTTTCCAATCTCTTGCCCCGAGCCCCATTTGCAAATTTATCGAGCTTTGATTGAGACCCATCTTCCTGGTTCTTCAGCTCCTGATCTTTGATCGCTTAAACAAGAGAACTTTAACCCAGTGAAGTAACCACTATGCCATGGATGGCTGCTCTGGGCCGTAGAGAGAGAGAGAGGAAAGAGAGAGTCAGATAGGAGAGAAATGAGGGAAAGAAATGGCAGAGTTGGTTTTGGGGATTCAAAGAGCTGTCTGGTATTTGCATTACCGGACAGCTGTTTTTCGTTCAAACTAAAAAACACACTTGTCCGGTATTCGATTACCACACAGGGGGGTAACTTGGGTGAAAAAAACACCGGGGAGGGGGGGATGCCACCCGTAATTTGGGACAAACGTGCTCTCATCTTATAATTGACCCCCCAAATATAGTCCGTACATAAATTTCTCAAGAAGATAACTCAAGAGCAATTTTGTCAGACCCCAACTGCTAACCGAAGAAGTTGGACCGGACGGACCGGACTAGTTCACCGTCAGACTGGTTAGAAGATTCAAATATTAAAATAAAAAATAAATAAATAAATAAAAAACTATGAAGAAGGAAAAAGGCAAAAAATATGTAAAATATGTATAAATCTAGAAAATATATATTAAAAAAAAAAACTACGACAAGCAACAAATAAGTGAATAAACATCAAGCAACAATACATCAATACTCAAGCACAAAACAATAACATGATAAAAAAAACAATAACATGATAAAAAGAACTAGACCAGACGCTCAAAAGAAGGAATAAAGTAGTACAACAATACACTACTATTGAATTTTTTCTATTTCCTTTTTCTAATTCTACTTGTTGAGGGCTTTTACAGATTGTAGCCCTTCAAATTCAAAACTACGATTAAGCAACCAAAAATACATAAGTCCATAAATAACAAAGTAACGATTTCTTTTTTTTCTTTTTGTTTGTAAAAGCCCTTAAAAAAAAGGAAAAATCGAATAAAAAAATTTGTTTTGCCTTCTCTGTTCTTGCATTTTAAGGGTTTATACAATTCGTAAAATCCCTTAAAAATCAAAACTAAAAAATTAAAAATTAAAAAACAAATCATTTTTCTGTTTCTGGTTTTAAGAACGTTTACAACTACACAATGGGAAAGCCCTTAAGAAACCGAAAATGAAAAAAATACAAAATAACTTTTTGTTTTCTACTCTCTGTTTTTCCCATTAACAGTCCTTACTTTTCCAGGGTTTACAATTTACATTTTGTAAAAGCCCTTACAAGTTAGAAATACAAAACCTAAAATAAAAAGAAAATACACGAACAACTTTTCTTTTTCGAATATTCTGTTTTCCAATGGTTTTTTAAAAATTGTAAAAGCCCATTAATTTTACAAGTCCCTTTAATTTTGCAAATTTTACTATTTGTAAAATTTTGTGAAATTCATAAAATTTTACAATGCCAAAAATTGCAAAAAATAAAATAAAACGATGCATGAAACAAATTTTTTATTTTTTTCTCTTTTATTTATTTAACAGCTTACCTATATCTTTTGATTTAATATCAAAATACCCATAAATATGGACAACGATGAGTTGGAAGGGTAGAAAAGGGGCAAATTGTTAAATTCTTGAAACATTAGGAATATTTTGATAAATTGCCCTTTTTTGCATTTCCAATTATACTTTTTAAAGGCTTTTATAAATTGTGAAAGCCCTTCAAAAGAATAAAAAATAACAACCAAAAATGAAAAATTCATAAACAAAAATCTTTGTAAAGGATCTAATTTCCTAAACCCAAACAGGAAACAAAGAAATTATTTGCCCTTTCCATATCCAAAACCAAAGAAAAACTCACTTGGGAGTTGTACATGGATTTTTGAAAAAGGACCGCAATAACTGACCTTTTTCTTACTCTCTTCAGGACCGGCCAATTCGGTCTTAAACTAGTAGCTTGAATGGTTTTTATCCGTATCTTTTTATTTAAATTTAAAATACCCATTAAAATACACAACCATGACTTGGAATCATTGTTTTAAATGCAGCCCCATCGCCGCATAATGCACTATACGCCTTGAAGCGCATTGCATAGGGGCGCATATGAACTTTGGTGGGATGCGCATATGCAGCCTCGTAGTGCATAGTATATATGGGCCTCATAGCTTGTGGGCGAACATAGTGCACATGACTTGTCTTGACTCTTGAACTCTTCATAGACTTTTAGTAGTTGTATATTTCTTTGCTTTGGAATTTGTAACTTTAAATTGCGAATTTGTGATTACAGTTTTTGGATGTTTATAAATTATGATAATTTGATGACTTCTAATGTCCTCTATATAGTAAGTTTCAAATTTCTACTTTCTATTTCTAATGTCTTCTATCAGAGGATTCAGAGTCTCCAATAGCTGATAATATTGGAGTTAATGAATAAATTAAATACCTACTATCACATAAATCACCTTTATATTTTTATTTTTGAAGGAATAAATCACCTTTATATTTTTTCCATGCATTATTTTGAGATTTTTTGGCATTTTTTATATTTATTGACCACATCGGGGTAATGGATGCAACACATCTGGACTGTATCGCCGCATTGGCCCCCCGACCACATCCCGTATTTTGAAACACTAGTTGGAATAGTTTGAAAAGGGGCAAATAGTTAAACTCTTGAAACATTAAGTGTATTTTGATAAAGAGCCTTTTTTTGCATTTTTGATGGTGCTTTTTAAAGGCTTTTACATATTGTAAAAGCCCTTCAAAAGAATCAAAAATAGAAAAAAAAAAACATTGTTTTCTTTGCCTCGTCCAAATCCAAAACAAATAAAAAAACACTTAAGAGGGTTGTTACTGGATCTCCAGAGAAGGACCACAATAACGAACCTTTTTCTTACTCCTTCAGGGCCGGCCACTTCAGTCCTAAACTAGTGGATTGATGGATCCAGACATTGGACAGGCTGGTCCATCAGCCTAAACCAGCTCGATGAACCAGCCAGTCCAAGAACCTGAATGGACCGGAAAAGGTAATGGTTCCTGGTTCCAACCGCCCAGCCCTATCCTGTGCAGGAGGGCCCTGGATTGCCAAAACAGCACTTCCAAGATAGTTTCAATCCGTTACCAGCAGAGTCCTCAAGGAGGATCTGACAAGAAAGAGACCCACATTGTCCTCTTTCAAATCCTACCTAAATCTCTTTATGTGATGGCCTCCTCACAGATTCATCAAAAACAAAACAAATAAACCCTCTTCATGGACCCCAATAGTCAATCTAATACCTCTATTTCTATGCCACTCCTTTAAAGCAAGGCACTTGACCATCCAATCCCCACACCACCCAGAGTCGCCTTACTCAATGCCCCAGGGGGAACAAGTTTGCATTTACTTCATAAGATTTGGACGTGTTGATGACAGTTGCATAATACAAGGTAGGTCATCTTGCCTTTGTTCATCTCAAATTCTTTACTTTGCAGTCGTAAGTGAAGAATTCACTAATATTCAACAAGTGCAAATGAAATTAAGGATCTAAAGCTCGTGCTTATGGCAACCCACAAAACTGAAGTATCTTAGAATGATCCAACATAGGCCTCTATGGACATTTTAGGGAATGTCACAGATTCAAAAACCAACTTGGAAATCTCAACTCTTCTTCTTCTTGGAAAACTGTTGCTCGGCTATATCATAATCATGGAATCCGGATCTTCAAGTCATATGACACAACTCACTTCAGGCTACTCTAACTCCTCGAAATATAGAAATCAATTCTTGTAGATGGATATGATTTCAAATTCTATTTGCAAGCATAAGGGATGTTCCTATCAATTTGTCAAAGTGTATTTCATGTTCCCAAATAAAAATCAGATATAAGCCTTCAACCCAATAGTTAAATAACCAAATCACTTAATGTATGCTGCTAATTTTCATCCCAATGGTTACTTTCTGATCCAGAAACCAAGGATCAATACTAGTTTGGACAGAAAATGATAGTTAAATTATCAATCAAGAAAAGGAGACATCTGATCATCACTAGAGAATCTATGTCCTCTACACATTTCTCAATGCTCCTAGTACATGTCATCCCCAGTTCTCGTCACTTTTTTGCACAAATATTGCGAAATCAGGCATTTCTATGGTAAACATTTTTCTCTCCACAAAAGAATGCTCCTCATAACTATTCCATGTTGTTTTCTCTACAAGTTTTATTCCCTTAAGGCTATTTTGGACCTATGTGTTGCACTATTCTCTTCCTGTACACATAAGAGCACTTTGATCATTTTGTTAGACATAAGAAAAATTCAAAAATTGCCAAAGAGCGTATTAATTCTTTGCTCATTGTAGGGCGCATGTCATGGGAGCCACTATTTTCGAAGGGAACCACTCGATAATACTAAAGAATATTAGAGGCATAATACATGCTTACTATGGTTTTGTTACTTCAATGTATATAATTGATCAGCATTTTTTTTATTGTTTGTTTAAGTGATAGGAATTATAAAGTAATGTTATCAACTGACAGAAAAACCGAGGTTTAATATTAATCAAACTCCAAAGTAGTTCTTCTATAGATGCCCCAAATCATGCAAGTGTGAATACCTCTGACTATCATTCTAAAAACTAACGTAATAATTTGCAAAAAGTCCCACTGACACCCATACTGAACAGAAATGACAACATACATGCACATATCTGTGAGAAGCAAAAGATAACAGGATTAAAACAATCCTTCCATAAATGAAGCTAAAACACCAGAATATGAAGGACAAATCCAGAAATAAAGCAAGATAATCTGAATTAGTATGACCATACCTGATCATAAAGGGATCGTTTTTCATCATCCTTCAGAACCTACAAAGTAGCCCAAAGGTGTAAAGGTCAGCTACTTTGACAAACCTTTCATTAAAGATACATTTCTAAGCTGAAGAACCACCTCATACGCTCGTTGAACCTCCTGAAACTTTTTCTCAGCATCTGCGTCATTTTTATTTGTATCGGGATGGAGCTTCTTCGCTAGCTACAATCCGTTCAAGAAAGCAGAGAAAGATAAATTAGAAAAAGTCATGCATAGATTAATATTTCAACATATAACAGCTTATGATTTATATTTTGTAACCAAACTTTTAGTGAGCCTAATGTTACAAAGTATTGGCTAATTTTCTCTTAATTCCCTTCACTTGCAGTTTACAAGAAAGGTGCACATAAATTGTTCTTCAAGTATAGCACATTTCCATTATAACATCCATTGGTGGGGTAGAGGTGGTTCTTTTGCCCAGGAGAAAATAGAAGGCAATATTCTCTCAATTAAGGATTGTACTCCCCCCCCCCCCCCCCCCCCCCAGTTTCCCACCTTTTTTTCATCTTTATTTGTTCCTTTTATTTCTGGATGTGTTTTTGTTGCATGCTCTGTGAAACCGATGTAATCTCTTTACTTAAAACGGCTGTTCAGAAAACGAGAATGTCAGTGTCAATGAAGTAGTGAAAGATGTAGCCTGGTCATGCATTACCTTCAAAAAAAAGTAAGGCCATGGGTTTTCAAGTATGTGGACTATTTGGAGTTTTATTTGCAAGGAACTGCAACTTATATCCTCAACCATGTACTACTAGTTTCATTTCTTGAGCCCTCACAAATCATAAACTTAAATTCTTTCGAGAATTCCAACATGATATGTTATAAAGAGAATAGCAACATGATATGTTATAAAGAGAATAGCAAGAAATAATGGATATTCAATAATAGAGCAATTTTTATGTTAACATATTCAAAACATAATAATAGAGTAATTTTTTTTGAGAGTATCAACCACAGAGCAAGACGTGTAGTAAGAATAAAAAGATGACACTAACCGCATAATAAGCTTTCTTTATTTCTGGTGCAGTAGCATTTTTGCTCACTCCAAGCACTTCATAGTAGTCCTTTGCAGGCATGGAACAGGTTCCTGACATATCATTAGAAATACCTCAGCTGATTTCCAGGAAACTCGAAAACAAAATTGTCAACCCTATACGAGACACACCTGTAGCATGAAACAACCTAATTGCTGCATTTCTGTTTCCATGAATTGCTTGACCCCAAACTCCACTTCTTTGGTTGACTGCATAAGAAAGCAACTTCACAAAATGTGAATCCAAATGCACATATTCAAAGTGCAGAAGAAGTTATTCAGGTGTCCCTATCCACGGCATGATAGCAGCAAATTTCGTATGAAAAGATATCCCCGGGAGACTGGTAGCCAAGAGAACTTGTCGAATATAAAGAATAAATACGGTGATAGAGTGTATCCGAACATGACAAGAAAAGGTAATGAAAATAATATAATCAACAATTGTTCTAAAAGGACTTTCCTACATAACAATGGTAAGCATTGATCCACACTTATAACACAGACTTCTAGTTAGGAAACCTACAAAAAAAAAGAAAGCTCACTTCCTCATTGTAGAGTTTATTATCACCTCTTTGCAATAAAGAATATCTTGCAAAAAATTTCATTTTCTCCCAAACACATCCTTTCCAAAATCCAAACAACCATTCTACCACATGAATCCTAGTTTCGATGATGAGTACTCTTTTATCGCCCCACATGTAGTGGAGAAGTTTTAAAGTCCATCTCCTTTCATGCCAACCAAAGAAAATTGTGCCATCCAATCAAACTTCTCAGCATTAAATAATCTGTGTAAGACACTACCCACCATAAAGAACACCAGAAGAAACAAGCTTGGAAGCCTCCAAAGAGAAACCAAAAGTAAAAGCCCAACTTTTCTATCCGAAAAATAAATAAACAAACAAATAACTATAACTGAGAAAACACATTATAACCCAGAACCACTTAAAACCCAAAAAGGTAGAGAAACCAAAAGTAAAAGCCCGACTTTTCTATCCAAAAAATAAATAAACAAACAAATAACTATTGAGAAAATAGTATATCCCAGAACCACTTAAAACCCAAAAAGGTCTATTTTCTTTTTCATTGTGAAGGCTCTGTATCTACACCTTTCAAATGGAACCCTTTTTTTTCCTTTTTTCAAATCAAACCTATGTAACTCATCTAACCAGAAATATGTAAACTCATTAAACAAAAAGCATGATATGTAAACTCATTAAACAAAAAGCATGAAACAAAATCTAGTGCGTTGAATTAAACGCTAAAACGTGTCAAATTTCATTTCCACTTTGTAAACCAAGCAAAACCCCGGCCATTCCAATTACGCACCAGTATCGAATCCCCAACCGCAAGCTCCAGAACGAGCTCCAGAACGAGCCCACGAGCTCCAATGCCGGGTCACATCCTTCAACTGCAAGGACAATAATGATTCATGAGAGACAAACCATCAGGACAATAATGATTCATGAGAGACAAACCATCAACATTAGAGAAGATAGATGAAAGTGGAATCTTTTCATAGAAGATGAACAGATTCTAAGGCGTACAGGATTTGAAGGTTGGACTACGAATGAGCAGCCATTAGCGGACCTTCGAGCGACCAAGTATACGAGCCTGAGCCCATTGGAGCGGGCCATTGAATGTCAATTGTGCACCAGAAAAGAAAACCCTAAAAAACACAGTGATCGAGTGACTATAAAACCTAGCAATTACGGAGAAAAAAGATACTAGGAAGGGTCATGAAGGGGCTTCGTGTTTATTTCGCCGGAGCGTTTATGCCGGAGGACCCTAAAGAAGCAGTAGCTTTTGTTTAGCCGGAAGAGCTGCATGAAGGGCCGAATAAATGAGGACCCCAATAAAGCACGAGTGTTTATTTCGCCGAATAATTTCGCCGGAGGTTCCAGCAAAATAGAAAAAACCGCCCGTCTACATAGAACCGGGCGGTTCGTAACGATAAGTCGCCCCGACTAAAAGCCGAATAGATAAAGTGATTCGGTGATTTCAACCGTAGAAGTCGATGGTTTAAAAAGCACATCGATGACCCAGATCGGACACTTCGATCCGGATCGATAAATCGGCAATTTAAATCGAAAATAGGCTGAATCAATCGGATTAAAGTTTTAAAAAAATTCAAAAAAATCATTAAAATATTATTTTTTAAGAATCCAATAAGAAATGAGGGTACTATATTATTAACTTTCATTTTTTTCATCAATTTGTGAATAGTGAGATACTCTACATAAACTTAAATATTAATTTGCATCACATAAAATAAAATCATAGAATTATCATGGATAAAATAAATAATTATACCTGGACTATAATAAAGAAGAGACTAAATCAATGAAAGAATGGCCATTAAAATCTCGTTTTGGCAAAAAATCCTAATCCGCTAAAGAAACTCAAATTATTACAGCCTAACTAGCTATAATCCAAAATTATTACTACCTAACTAATTATAATATTATATAATTAATAGTTTACATTTTATAATCATTTTATTAGACAAATAATAATAAATTAAAAATATTTTATAATATTATCTAATTTAAAATGTATTATTGACAACTGTTAGAAAAATAGTACATTACATGATTTATAATGTAAAAATTAATAAATAAAATAAAAGATTTGGTTATCAATGTAAAAATGAATAAAATGCATAAAAATTTTGGAAATAACGCTTCAATTTTTCAAAAATTTATTTTTTTAGGTTTCTATAATAAATTTAGTGAAAGAGATTGTTAATAGAAAGATGGAGATTTCAAATAGAATAAACTTTTTATTTTTAATTTTTATTACAAAAATAATTATACCACTATATACAACAAAAATTAATTGCTATACAAAAAAGTAACTTTTTTATTTTTTATTTTTTATGCCTTTTATATTATTTACAAAAATATTTATACCACTATATACAACATGATAATCAAAACCTGGTCACGATTTTCACATCTTTTAGGAAAATCATAATTTTTCAAAAAATTCAATCATGGATAAAAATAAAAATAAAAAAAATAAATAAAGTACAGCAAACTCAAACAATAAAAATTAAAAATATGGTTTCATACCTCATGATAATCAAAACCTGGTCACGATTTTCACATCTTTTAGGAAAATCATCATATTTCAAAAAATTCAATCATGGATAAAAAAAAAAAAAAAAAGTGCAGTAAACTCAAACAATAAAAATTAAAAATATTGTTTAACACCTCATGATAATCAAAATCTGGTCACGATTTTCACATCTTTTAGGAAAATCATTCTTTTTCAAAAAATTCGATCATGGATAAAAATAAAAAAGTACAGCAAACTCAAACATTAAAAATTAAAAATATGGTTTAATACCTCATGATAATCAAAACCTGGTCACGATTTCACATCTTTTAGGAAAATCATCGTTTTTCAAAAAAATCAATCATGGATAAAAAATACAAAATAAAAAAGTACAGCAAACTCAAACAATAAAAATTAAAAATATAGTTTAATACCTCATGATAATCAAAACCTTGTCACAATTTTCACATCTTTTCGAAAAATCACAAATTTTCAAAAAATTCAATCATGGATTAAAAAAAAAAAAAAATCTGTTCTTCACAGAGCCACCTTACATCAGCCATTTGAACTCAAAAATCCACCTTCAAACGAATAAATTACATCCAATTGAGTACATGTTTTGATAAACAACACTATAAGGTATCAAAACCCTAAATTATGAACACATTATCATCAATAAATCAAAATCAAATCGATTAAATTGAGCAAAAAAAAAAAAACGTAATTCTTCACAGACAACAGTCATTGAAACTAAAAAATGAAACTCAAATTGAATAAATCAGATAAAATTGAATACATCTGATTATAAACAAGACTATAACGCTTAAAAGCCCTAGAAATCTTGTTTATAATATATCGTGAACAATAGATTGAAAGGCGAAAAAAAACAAAAAAAACAGCAAAAAAAATTTTTCACAGACATCACTGTGTTCTTCTAAAAACTCAGACATTAATTGAATAAATTAAATAAAACTGAATATGGTAAATGATAAAAGACACGATAGAGATTTCAAACCCTACAAATTTAAGTGATTATTTTCAAAATATGGATTGAAATTGATCAAATGGCAGAAAAAAAAAAAAAACTCAGAGTTCTTATTTGGTTTCGTGAACCCGTAGCTTCAATTTCCAAATTAATATGTTTTTCTCAAAGATAATCACAAATTCGTAATATAAATTTCTAATGAACACATGTACTATCAATATGCCTCAAAATTTTCACAGATTCATGCCCTATTTGACATGAAACAAAAGGAAAAGCGGAAACCCTAAAACCCGCAAGTTTCATGATCCAAAAACATGAAATTTTTCCACCATTTAATGCATCAAAGCCTGAAAAAAGCTGCATAAAGCCTGAATATTTGATCACATGAAAAAAAGCAGAAGAAAAATGATAAAAAAAGGACAAAATTTGAAGAAACCCGTGAAGAACATGCAGCCCGTGTTCTTCATAGGACTCGCCAAGTCCATACGGTGACTCGTCGATTCACTGTACAGAATCGCCCGGTTCTCTCTGGAATCAGGCGATTCCGTGTAAAAGGCTGGAACCGGCACAGCCAGTGCCGATTCCCGAGTCGAACCGGGCGAGTCGGGTTTGACTCGGTGTTTTTTTAAACACTGATAGAAGCATTGCTTTAAAAAACGGATTGGTGCCCCGGATCGGGCATCACAAAAACCCATTTGGACAGGTGAATCGACGATCCGAATCGGGAATCGACTAAATCGATCGCTTTAAAAAAAAACTAAAAAAACTATCAAAATTTATTATAAATATTGTTTTTTAGGAATCCAATAAAAAATGAAGGTATTACAATATTAACTTTCATTTTTTCATCAATATGTGAATATTGAGATATTCTTTCTCTGTATGAACTTAGGTTAACTCATAAATTTACATCACACAAAAGAAAAATAATAGAATTATTACGGATGAATTATACTGGACTATAATAAAGAATGGATTAAATCGATGAAAAAATGGCCACCAAAATCTCGAATTGGTGATCCGCTAAAAAAACTCAAATTTTAACAACCTAACTATAGTATTATATACTGAAATTGAAATTGTTGATTTATATTTTATAGTTTATTTTATTATACAAATAATAACAAATCCAAAATACCTTATAATATCATTTAATTTAAAATGTATTATTGACAATTGAAAGAAAAAATAGTATATCACATAATTTACAATGCAAGTAAATTAAAAAATAAAAAATAAAAGATTTGGTTATCAATGTAAAAATAAATTCTAAAGTGCTATGAGTTAGTGTTATTTTTCTCTCTTAAAATATCCTCTAAACTAATATTTTTTAATATTCAATAAACTAGAATTATTATTATTATTTTTTTAATATCCTATGAGCTAGTACTCATTTTTAATCTCAGTTAACTACTTAATTAATTATTAATTATATAATAAAATAATCTCATGATATAATAGCCTAATAGAATTTTTATGTTTTATTTGGGTAGGTAAATTTAGATTTTTTTGGTTAAAGATAGGGGTGATGAGCACCCAATTATTATTATTATTAATTTTCCATTTTTTATCATATAATGTAATTACCACCACCGAGTTGACTCATTGTTTTTTAAATCCCGAATTATAACTATTAATTATAATATACTATTACAATATTAAATCAAAATAATTTAAAAATATTAGTAAAAAACTTTCATATAATTTAAAAATAATTTACTGTATATAAAAATAATTATATTGACAAAAAAGTAACATAATTATATTTAAGTTATTCACATAAACAAACAACAATTTCATATGATTAAGTTAATTTTTGTAAATTATTATATAACATTTTATTTTTGTAATTATATATAATTAAATATTATACGTACTTTATATTTGTATATCATAATAAATAAATAAATATATAATTAATATTAAAAAATATTAAATCTTAAAAATAAATAAAAAGAATTATAGACTATTTCATTTTTATCATAACTTTTATTTTTTTATCAATGTAACTTTTTTGTCAAAATAAATTGTATTTTTTTTGCTAAAGTAACTTTTTTTTTTTTTCAAAAATTAATTTTTTGTTAAAATATTTTTTTTTTTGTCAAGATAATTTTTTGACGAAAAAATGTACTGCGATTGAGAGGGGGTTCAAACCTACAACCCCTAGCAAAAAAATTAAAAGAGCGACCCATCATACCATTGCAACGTATTTGTTTACTTTCATATAACATATATATATATATATATATATATTGATTTAGCTTCTCAAGACCGCCTAGCTAATTATCCACATCGAAGCCTATGGAAAAGAATTGTAGTTATAAATTGTTCACGGGTAATGTGTTACATTGTGCGTGTGGAAGGCATGCGCACCGTGGACGCTGTTGCGTGCATGCTCACGCGTGTATACGTGTCTATGCCTAACTCGGCTAGTTTGCATCCATGTGTCTATGCCCGACTCGGCTAGTTTTTTCATCCACTCGGCTAGTTTGCCACTGTTAATGACGGGGGTGACCGATTCCCGTATCGAATCGGCCGACTCCTAGACTCACCGGGCAGTTCGTAGGGGCAAATTTCAAGCCGGCTCCTCTAAAATATAGAGAACCACCCAATTCGGTGATCTTTTAGCCACTAGTTAGGGGCAATTTTTAAGCCGGTTCCAGTAACATATGGAGAACCACCCATGTCTAGAGAGAACCGGGCAGTTTGTAGAGTCTAGAGAGAATCGGGCAGTTCGTAGGGGCAAATTTTAAGCCTGTTCCAGTAAAATACGGAGAACCACCCGTGTCTAGAGAGAACCAGACAGTTTGTAGCGATAACTCGTCTCCAGCAAAATGGCGATTTCAGCTGTTAGGGGCCAATTTTAAGCCGGTTCCAGCAAAATACAGAGAACCGCTCATTTCTAGAGAGAACCAGACGGTTCGTAGCAATAACTCACCTAATCGGTACGGAGAACCGCCTCGCTTATGTCTAGAGAGAACTGCCCTCTCGAGAGAACCGGGCAACTTGTAGCGATAACTCGCCTCTAGCAAAATGGCGATTTCAACTGTTAGGGGAAAATTTTAAGCCGGTTCTAGCAAAATATAGAGAACCGCTCATGTCTAGAGAGAACCAGGTGGTTCGTAGCGATAACTCACCGAATCGGTACAAAGAACCGCCTATGTCTAGAGAGAACGGGGCGGTTCGTAGCGATAACTCACCGACTCTGTGAGAAGAACCAATAACTCACCGAATTGGTGCAGAGAACCGCTTGTGTCTTGAGAGAACCGGGCGGTTCGTAGTGATAACTCACCGAATCGGTGAGAACTGGGTGTGTCTAGAGAGAAACGGGCGTGGTTCATAGTGATAGCTCACCGAATCGGTGCGGAGAGCCGCCTGTGTCTAGTGATAACTCATCGAATTGGTGTGGAGAACCGCTTGTGTCTAGAAAGAACTGGGTGGTTCGTAGCGATAACTCGATAACACTAGATAACTCACCGAATCGGTTCAAAGAACTGCCTATGCCTAGAGAGAATCGGGCGGTTCATAGCGATAACTCACCGAATTAGTGCGGAGAACGGGTGTGTCTAGAGAGAACAGGGCGCAGAGCAGTGACTCGGCGATTTAGGGGCAAATTTGAGTGACTCGGTGATTTAGCGGCAAATTTAAGGACTCGGCTTTTTTAAGCCACCGAATTAGAGTGCAGTGACTTGGCGATTTAGGAGCAAATTTTTAGGGGCAAATTTTTAAAATTTAAGGGCGTACTTGATGCCACGCGTCAAACGCACACAAGTCACAACTCTATTGAGCAACCTACAATGCAACCAACACACATGGTATGGCCCCAGAAGGATTTATAGGATACAAACATAGGTTAAATCTTCGATGTGTAATAATTCCCACTTGCACGAAAAATGGTTATAAGGTTTATACGGCCATTAAAAGCGCACTACTATTACCTAGTGTTGGAGCCCCTTGGGCGCCATCCTTTTTTGTACTCTAGAAATAAAATAAAGTAAAATAAAATAAAGTAAAAGGAAAAAACTAAAAAATAAAAGGTTTTTCAAAACAAAAACTCATTTTTTGTCCTCTACAAGAAACAAAATAACGTTAAAAGGAAAAAATAAAAAATAAAATAAAATAAAATAAACTCTTTTTTTGAAAAAAAAACTCTATTCTCTACAAATAAAATAAAGTAAAATAAAATAAACTAAAAGAAAAAAATAAAAAATAAAAGGTTTTTTATAAAAAAAATCGCCTTTTTACTCCTCTACAAGAAACAAAATAAAGTAAAAATAAATAATAAATAATAAAAAGTTTTCAAAAATAAAAATGTATAAAAAAAATAAAATAAAGTAAAAGGAAAAACTAAAAAATAAAAGGTTTTCCAAAAAAAATGTAATACAATATTTTTTTTTGTATTTTCTTGTCAAAAAAACAAGATGCAATCTAACAAGAATTAAAAGGTAATATAATCTTGTCAAAAAATAAAATAAAAATTGTAGCACAACATGTTCTTATTTTTTTGGATTTATTATTTTTTGTATAATAAAATAATTATAAAATATAAACCAACAATTTCAATTTCAGTATATAATATCATAGTTAATTAGGTTGTAATAATTTGGCGGTTTTTTAGCAAATTAGAGTTTTCTACCAATTTGAGATTTTAGTAGTCATTTTTTCCATCGATTTAATTCACTATTTATTGTAATCCATGTATGATTATATACTTTTTAATGCTAATTCTACGATTTTTCTTTTGTATGATGTAAATTTAATGGTTAACTTTGTATGATGTAAATTTAATGGTTAACATAAGTTCATATAGGGAAATAACATCTCAATATCCACAAATTGATGAAAAAAGTGAAAGTTAATAATGCAGTACTCCCATTTTTTTACTGGATTCCTAAAAAACAACATTTATAATGAAATTTAATAATTTTTTTGGACGTTTTAAAGCTTAATCAGACCGATTCGGCCAATTCCCCATCCGAATCGCTGATTCACCGATCCGGATGGGTTTTTGGAGTGCCTGATCCAGGGCACCGATCTGTTTTTTAAACCACTGGAGAAAAGAATTAAAGGAACATGACCAAACTAACGTCAATTTGTTCATTATATTGCGGTTGTCTCCCTTAGTTGTCCACGATATTGGGTTGCCGACCTAAATTTACATACTCATTGTTAGGAGAAGTGAGGTGTTGGATTTCGTGCTATCCAAAATCACCAACATTGAGATATTCCCAAATTATGTGTAATTGAGATATTTCCATATTATGTGGGATTGAGATATTCCCCTGAGGATTGAGATTAATATTGATAGTTTCTTAAAAAAAATAGAAATCCAAAAAGATTAGGACTCTTGGATTTTTCTCTTGTTCTTTTGAAATATATGTTATATCAATATAAAGTTTCTTATTTTGTGTGGAATCCTAATTATATATATGGGATTACTATTGATAAGTTCCTTAAAAGAAATAAAAATCCAAAAAGATTAAAACTCTTGCATTCATCTCTTGGTCTTTTGAGATATATGTTATATCAATAAGAAGTTTCCTATTTTGTGTGGATTCCTAATTATATATATAGGATGAAAGTGCAGAGAATTCGTGTACCCTATTTGGGTCACCATATGGGAATGGTGGTTCCTCTAAATAGAGAGGGAAGTTGAGCCTTTGAACATAAACATTGTGATGGTGCCTCTTTTGGACTCCCGAAGATTAAGAGGCATGTTTCTTGTAGAGAAACGATTTCCATGGAGATTTTGGGTTGTTTCCCTTTTAGTGAGATCGGCATGATGCCATTTAGAAGAGTAGGTTTAAAATTGGGAGAACTGGTTTAAAAAAGTTTCCTTAACTGTGTTTTTGTCGAGGTTTTTTCCAAAATCTTTAATGTAACTTTTATTAGTATAGTGGATTTCTGTTTGCCATGCTTGTAGATGTAGCCTTTTTGGGGTGAACCACGTAAATCTTTGTATTCTTGATAAACAAAGTACAAGAAATAAAACATGAAATACACAACATTGAGGCTCATTGTACCTATTTGAATTAGGAATGGCAGTGGGGAGGGAGGCCTGGCCTGGCCCAGCCCGGCCCTAAAGAAGCAAGGATTGAGCCCCAAATTGTGGCTTAAGGACCGTGCTAGGACTGGTGTCAACCCTGTTTAGATTGGCTCGCATTGTTTTTTTTTCTTTTTTTTCTCCATTTATTGTTGGCTCGGACCTGGCCCTAGCCCTAGCCTTGGCCCTGACCCTGGCCCTATCCTTGTAGGGTTAGGCCAGGCCTAGGTCGCCCTTATAGGAACAAGGGCAAGGCTGGTCTGGCCTATTGCCACCCCTTAATTTGAATTCTTTGAAATATATGACAAAAAATATATATATTTGAGTACCAAAAGGGCTAGATGTTTCATTCGTACCAGTGTTTAAAACCACAATTTGTTGACCTAAACCACGATTGGTTGATCGTTCAAATTAGCCCGATATAGCTTTAAAAAACTTTCAAAAAATCACTGAAATTTCTTAAAAATCTAGTTTTTAAGGTTTTCAAAAAAAACTGTGGTATTACACTATAGTTTTTCCTACATAAAAAATATGAACATGTTTCATGTCTAAGTATTTGTTGTCCATTACATTCATTTTATAGTCATAAAATATCATTCATTATATCATCATCCAAGTCTTATCCCAATTATTTGAGCAAACTAAATGAACCACGTTCCTCCATTCTTCTCTATCAATGGTAAAACTAAAGTCACCATAATTTTTCTCATTATTTCTATCCATATCATTTTGGGCATTTCCCTTATCCTTTTACAGTCTTCCACTCATTGTTGGCAAAATCGCTTGATCTAACCACAAACCGCCCCGTTAGATCGGAACCAGCCAGTGGCCGGTTCCGGTTTTGGGCAGTTAGGGTGATCAATCGGTATTTTTAAAAAATAAAATAAAATACTGTATATAAATTCTCAAAAATAAGGAATTCGATAATGCATTTAAAATATTCTTTACATTATGGTAAAGATTGAAAATTATTTTGCTCATCAATACTCACTTTTATAGTTTTCCATCTTTTTTAAAAAAAATTTAAAAATAGCTTTTGGAAAATATAAAATGGGTTGAAATCCATTTTTTCATTAATTTTTAAACTTCATTTGAATGTGTTTTGTTTTAGTAATTCTTTCTATGTTTTTCATATTTTAGTATATTTTTTTTGTACTTTTTATTTATTTGTTCAACACTTTTTTGACCGCCCCGAGACTTGCTCGGTTAGAGCGGTTGAATCGGCCGGTTTACCGGTTAGGCTGGTTAAACCACTTTCAGGCCTATGTCCGGTTAACCGTTCCGGTTCGATTTTGCGAACATTGCTTCCACTTAAACTAAATCACATCTCCTAACCGGTGTTGTATTATGTCTACACTACACATGACCAGGCTATCTCAGTTTACTTTCCATCATCTTATTGCCAATTGAAGCCACACCTAAATTCCCTGATATGTATTTATTTTGAATTCTATCATTTCTTATCTTGCCACTCATCTATCTTAACATTATCATATAAGCAATGCTTTTCTTATGGATATGTTATTTCTTAACTGCCCAACATTATGTCCCATAAAGTATGGTTGTTCTTACACCCATCCTAAAGAACTTCCCTTCCAGTCTCAATGGTGGGCGGTTATCACATAAAACTCTGAATGCACATATTTGCTCATCATCTCTAATTATATATGTGATATCTTCCTTAATCTCTCTAGGGTTATCGACCCTAGATAACGAAAACAATCTCTATTCGGTACTTTTCGACCATTAATCTTAACTACTTCCACATTTCTACTCATATCTAACCTTGCATTTTATATATTTTGTCGTAGTCCGGCTAATTTTAAAATCTTTAGATTCTAAGGCATTCCTCCAACATTTTAACTTTATGTTGATGTGACATCTAGTTTTATCGATCAAAACTATGTCATCCGTGAACAACATACACCACAATATCTCACTTTATAGGTGTATAGTTTAACTCCTCCATAATTAAAAGAAAGAGATATGAGTTCAGCATTGTCCCATCCCTGATGTAGGCCCATTGTCATTGAGAACTCACTTGTCTTTCTATTAATTGTCCGCACACTAATTAGTGCTCCCTCATACATATCTCTCACTATGTCAATATTGCCTCTGGTGACTCATCTATTTTTCAACGCCTACCTAATTAAATATCTACGTAACCTATCATATGCTTTCTCTAAATCAATAAAGATAATGTGGAAGTCTTTTCCCTTCGCTCTACATTTCTCAATCCATTGCATAAGTAGAAAAACGACTTATATGGATGTTGTCTCATTCTATATATAGCATTCGCTTCTTCAGATAATGAGCTTTCTACTTCCTTTGTTTGGTCTTTTCCTCCGCAGCGGGACAAAATAAGTAAAGAACCTGGATGGACGGGCAACAAGAAAAGCCCCCAGCAAGTTTTGTCGTTAGTGCGCCTTCAACAACGAGGGCTTTTTGTTGTTGCCAACAAAGCGCAGCAAAGTCTGTAAGCACTGAGCGAGCCAAAGAGTAAAGCGAGTGCTTTGATGTGTAGCATCAAAGCACTTTTGAAGGTGGCAAAGCACTTGTTTTAGAATGTTTCGCAACAGCAAAACGCCCTCTTCAACAATAGCTTTTACTTAACTTAGCCGAAACTGCCTTCACAGCTCAACGCATGCCGCAAAACCTGCCTCCTCATCCTCACCAACGATTAGGGTCGGTCATTCACTTGCTTCTATTCCATCCAAGGGTTGCCCGTTAGCACCGGTAGTGCGATTGCCCTTCTTTGCTTTCATTCTCTCGAAGGCAAGGGAGTCGCATTCCTACCCGCTAGACCTCTTTTGAGAATCTAACTCTATCATTCTTTCTATTCGCTCTGCACTTTAACCAAACAAAGTCCCGCCCATATATTTTGACTCACTCACAACTCTATCATTTTAACAATGTTTTCGATTATATTGGTAGATGCTATTCAAACCCTTCTTTTTTTATCCATGACAGTTTCCTTGTTGCTTTATGGCAGCTTGGCAATCATCAACATAGAACTGAGTCATATAGTTGACCTCCCTAGTATAAAACTCGATTGATTTTCTGAAACACTTGTTTTACAACTTAGTCGTTACTCAACCACTCTCTCCTACAGTATCATAGTGTGGCTCATGAGTTTAATCCCTTGATAGTTTATACAATTATGTATCTCTCTTTTTTTCTAGTAAATCGTTACCATAGTATTTCTTATCCATTTGTCGGTATTTTTTTTGTTCTCAAAACCTGGTTGAATAGCTTGTAAGCTAGCATATGTCAATATTCCCAATACACTTCCAAACCCCTATCGAGATACCATCTTATCCTAATACTTTTTCTATCTTCTTTTTTCTCAAAGCTTCTTTCACTTCAAATATCCTACTCTTGTAAATGTAACTATGACATCTGCCCTCATTTATGTTAAAGGCTCCTTCTAACATTGTGTTCCTATAGTGTTCATTATTTAATAATATTTAAAATCAATTCTCCACCTTTCGTTGACCTCATCACCTTTCATCGGGCAATCCTCACACTTAATGTATCTAACGTGATATATATCCCTACACTTCATCTCTCTCACTTTTGCTAGTTTGAAGACAGCCCTTTCACATTTACTTGTCCATAGTTTATTGTGTTAAATATCATTTGTTTTAAGTTTAGGGCAAGCTTTCTATGCTTCCCCTACAACATAAAACTTATATATTTCCCCTTATCCAACCGTCCATTCTGAATGAAGGGCTAAGATTGTCCCAATCACATTGTCACGTCTCTACACTATTTTATTTTTAATTTTTTTTATAAATTATTTGGCACCACATTTTGTACGTCCAATCCTCTATTAAACTCGCACTAGCAAAAATATAAAAATAATATTTCCAATAAAATAAAATGACCAAACTAATCCTGAAAGATTCAAGGGGTATTTTGTTCATTATATTTTATCAAAAAAATTATTTTTTATATGTGCGCCCCAATGAGAAGAATGCACGTACCAAATTTCATATTCATATAATTTGTATAAAAGAACTAAAAATAAAATACTTTGAGACGTCGGATCTAATATCAAATGGTGAGTACCTCTCTTGATCAAAATTGGACGGCTGAATGGTAAGAGAAGTATAGATCTTCTATGTTGTACGGGAAGTATGGAAACCTTTCCCTTAAGTTTAACCTTACTCACTATTTTCTTAGTATTTTTTTAAGTTTTAATTGTTTATATTATATTATCAAGCTTTATAACATGATCGCTTTTCACTAATAACCTTATGGACCTCTTCACTCCACCACCGAGTTTCTTTGTCGAAATTTCTTTATCCTATAGTTTATACCCAAATTTCATTTGCCACTTGTTTAAATATAGTCGAACATCTCATTCCACATAACATTAACTTCGTGCTTAGAATTCCATTTTCTTTTCTTTGCCAATTACCCACTTATTACATAAACCATAAAATACCCATCCATTAGTTTTGATTACTTTAACAAACGAAGATTCAAGAAACCCCTAACTCATTTGGTCGTTCTCTACATTAAATAATTTACCAAAAATTTAGAAATTTTCATAGAAACCCCTATAACACTTCCGAGGCCCAAAACAAATGTTATAAAATAAAGCAAAACCCTAATGCCTCAAATCCATTAAGAATTGAAAATAAAGATAGCATGCCATAAGGGTGGCAATGGGCCGGGTGGCCCAGCTACCCCTGCCCTAAAAAACTATGGCTTGAGCCACAAAATGTAGCCTAAGGGCTAGGCCAGGTTAGGCAACCATGGCCCAAGGGTAGGGCTGGGTCTGGGCTAAGGCCAAGGCCGGCCCTGCTCAACCCTCATAGGGATATGGTTGGTCAGTGCTAATACTTTTTGGCACAGTCAAGCCTTGCCTAGCCCTATAGGGACTAGGGCTAGGGCTAGTGACGACCTGGTCTTGGCGCCGCCCGCTGCCACCCATAGCATTCTGAAACACTAATCAAGAATAAGCCTAAAAGCACAAAGCAAAATAGACAGGAAGAACACATTTCTATCATTAAAAAGAAGCCCATGTGTTTTCATCTTCATTCAGACAATACTGTTGAAGCATAAAAAATATAGATTAAAAGAAACTAGAACCATATAGCCCATTAACAAACCTGGAAAAATATTGCAACTACAAGCTAACCTTACTTAACATAAAACTATATATACTTTTTTTCTTTATTTTTTGACCTGGCCCTAGTGGACCACATATTTTGATTAATTTGTTAAGACTAGTGAAGCATTTAGAGAGATCAAGTGAAGAGTTAGACTTCAAAAAGTAAACATAAAGCTCTAAGCAAAATTATAACAGACCTTAGTGTTAGTATTTTTGGTTTGAAAAATACTTGTCTGTATTTCAAAAGAACAATATGGTTTTATGATTTTTTTTTAGATTGTTTTGTAGAGAGAGAAAGTTGTGGGTTTGAGTACTACATTGAAGAGAAGAGATTTAATTGAGCAGTATTTAGGAGTATGCGTTCACATGTCTTATTCTTTTAGTACAAGGTGAGAGAGATGGTACATGTGGGGAGCACGCGAAGCGTGCAACATGCATGTGCATGTGCGTGTACGAGGGTGAGGGCAGGGGCATTTAATGGTGCATTTGCGCTTCATACTTCGAATGCTCGCATCGGTGCATGAGGCATCCATCACCCAAGCACGTGTGTATGTTGGGCTTGTAGCTCGTTATCTTTTTGTGAGCCCGGCTCATATGGGAGATCCAACTGTCATCTAGCCATTGATGAAATATTGATGAAATAGAGGCTAATAACATCAATAATTAAGTGCATGTAACTCATAGTTGTTTGTTGGCTCATGTAACTACAACTACACTAAATGAACAAGTGCATGTAACTTGTAGCTGTTGGTGGTGCATCTAACCACCACTACACTAAATGAGCAGTTGTTTGGTGCTCTATAATAAGAGCCCTCTTACCATACACGTTAGAACACATTTTTTAGCCTCTAAACAATACATCTTTCTCTGCAATTCTAGGGAGCAAACCAATGGACACATATCTCTCTACTTGTTTTCTTTCTATTTCTCTCTCTAAAATATAAAGATTCTGATGTCTAGAGTGTGGGTTCCACGCTCGAATGCATAAATCTTGGAACATCAAAGTGACCTCTCAGTCTTCCTATATCCCGAGGACAAATTGCCCTACTTATGCACATCAAATACAGTATCGAAGGGGGGCAAACATCGTTTGGAGATTTTACTCCTACATGCCCAAAACAAGAAGGGCTCGAAGCCTTTGCTTTTTTTAAAATTGTAGTATCTTTTGCTTTTATTTCACCTAACCAATTTCCAATAATTCAAGACGATATTTTATGGGTAAAAGCAACGAGACTATCATGACTTCCTTGAAATTCATGAGCCATGATTTTGCTAGATTCGAGTGCTTCAACGGGCCGAATTTCAAGAGATGGCAACAAAAAGTCCTCTTCTTGCTTACTACGATTTATAACGCAAAATCAAAGAGATCTTCAAATAAAGATCCCTCAATCTGACATTACAAATTTGGTATTTGATACTTATAGAGAAGTGGGATCAATCAAATTACAATCTAGGGGTTAATTTATTCAAATGTCAATAGATCCTCCTCAGATTGTCAACAGAACCGGCTTGATCTTTGCACAAAATACTGGGATGTAAAGCTATTGAATAAATCTAAATAAACTCTTGAAATTACTGAAAATGTAAGGAAGATGACTAACCTGACCAGGCTAGTTGGCTGAGGACACCCGAGGCCTCATCTGTATCAGAATCGTGGCTAAGTTTACGTCGTTTGGCTTCTTTTCCTCTTCAGAGTTGACCAAGCCTTGGATTTAGTTGAAAATTGTGTTACTAGTTTCTAACCTAAAGGTTGAAGGATGAGTTCAGGGTTTTAAAAAAGGGATAAAAGATGACCTAGAAAGCTAGGGTTTTTCTGCACTCATGAGCGCTAAGCAAGACTTAACTTGCCAACCCTTAAAAGGTCGGACTCAAGCCCTTTCATAGACCTCTGACTGGTTGGCAAATGTTTCTAGAGCTTATCCAATCATTTAGAGTTCGAAATTCGAAATTTTGGTAGTCAAAGCTCTAGGCAACACAAAGCATGTTGCTTTGGTCAAATGTGACCAGTCGACAACATTTGTGTTGCATGACCCAAAACTTACCAGATTTAGTGTTCTGGACCAAAATGGTTTGGGAGAACCTAACCAATTCGAAACATTTTGTGTCACATGACCAAATACTAGCCAAAATCACTAATCTAACACAAAATTGTAACAATCCTAAACTTAAAAACAATAAAAATAAAAATAAAAATAAAAATAAAATAAAATAAAATAAAAAACCTTTTACCTTTGATGGTCCATACAAATAATTTGGTCCTTAAGGATCATCATTTTTGTTTCCTCTTTTTTACCTTCACCTTTTGTTTCTTGTGCCACGATCCTCTAGGGACGTGGGCTTTAAGTGTTAATGTAAGACCTTCTAAATACCTCATGTATGAGGTGGGTTAATAATATATTATAATAATATTTTTTTTGTGTTTAAAAAGAGGAGAACGAGTTGGATTCTCTCTCTGCAAAAACGCTCTCTCTTACGCCCCTCCCTCTCAGTAACGTTGACCCCTCTTTGTGAATTAAAAAATACAGTGAACTCCTTCTCTTTACCGAAAGTTCCCTCTCAAATTTTATAGGTAAATGATCTCATTATCCTGAAAAATAGTATGTTCACTATTTTTATACTGTAATTTTATGCGCATATGGTATCATTTTTTTCTGTTAAAATTATTATTTTTGTTTATTAGAAATTTAGACACTGTAGAATTTATGTGTAAGTGATGTCATTTTTGGTAAAATCATTATGTGAAAAATTGATATTTCTGCAATTAATTATAATACTGCCAATACTGTGAGAATTACGCATTTCTGCATTTAATTGTATTTTTGTTTGTCTATGAATTTTAGATACTATAAGTTTTTACCTATTCCTGTAAAATAATTAATTATGAAGTTACATTCCATAAAATTGTGATATTTATGTGTTTAACCTTGGATTTCTATAAAAGCTCTTAAATTGATAATCGACGGCATATTGGATTCCATTTTAAATATATCTGTTCGATCTGCTACCTTTCTGTAATTTTTATCCAAATTGTTTGATTGGTTACTTATAAATATTTCAATGAAGGTAATTGTTTAAATTGCTTCAAGTGAATTTCTGTTAATGATTTCAATGATACTTTGATTATACGATGCTGATGCTTTCTGATGTTAAAGAGTTTCTGAGATAATTTAAGTATGTGTGGACCTATTCGGGATTGTTTGGACCTATCTGGTTACGCCGGTAGGGACTATTTGGACTCATCCGGGACGCCGGTGACGTATGTTTGGATCTGCAAGGATTGTTTGGACCCATCCAGGACGCTGGTGGGGTATAGGTGACCTACTTGGGACGCAAGTGGGGTATTTTGTGAAATCCTTTGAGTTATGCATTGCTGTTAAAATATTTATATGCATTTCAATCATTTGGATTATGTTTTATTGTGCATTTCTGAAAGTGAAATTGTTATCCATAAATGCTTTTTGGCTCGCAATGTTTCCAATAGACCTCCCTTTTTGAAAATACTTACATCTTTCGACTATGATTATTTTTGAGGACTATGATGATCACTTACTGAGTAGCCAAACTCATCAAACTATGGTAAAAATATTTTTAGGGTAATTGCAGCCTCCCTAGTTGAAGGCACAGTAGGACCAACTTTGGAAAAAGTCATAGTTATGATGAAATTTTCTCTTTGTGACTTTTGTTCAAATTCACTATTGTAAATTTTGTCCTATCAATAGATGTATATCTAAACCTTCATGTTAATATTAGCTATGAGTAGACTTTGTACAGACTCTTAGAAATGGAAAAATATGTTTTAGTGCAATTAATGGTGAAGTAGAAAAATTTCGTTTTGTCAAAGATAGACTGTTACATCTCAGGGATTCCAATGTTATAAATCTTGGGGTGTGACAATTATGGTATCAGAGCAATAGGTTTCGGATTCTTAGGAAATTTGAAAAGAACATACTCTATGTCATATTTATTGTATGTACAGATTAGAATAAGGTCAAGATTCTGAATGGTTGAAGCTAATATGGAGGGAATTCATAAAGCCTTGGAAAATGTGGTTGCCCTTATGCAACATCAGATGAAAAACAATAATAAATCAAGGCAGTCAGCTACGGGAAATGGTGGGTGTAATACCGAACAATTTAAGAAATTAAACCCACATTCTTTTAAAGGTGTTGCAGACCCACTAGAAGCTGAAGGATGAATTATGCAATTGGAGAAAATATTCGAGGTAATGGAATGTCCTGATAATAAGAAGGTCACTTTGGCAGTCTTTATGTTGGAAGGTGAAGCCCAACATTGGTGGCGAATGGCAAAAAGAGTAATTGTCTTAGAAAATAAACCCTTGACTTGGGAAGTATTTCTAGAGACATTTAATGAAAAGTACTTCCCAGATTTTGTTCGAGATAAAAAAAAAATGGAATTTCTGGAATTAGTCCAAGGGAACAGGATAGTAGCACAATATGAGGTCAAGTTCACTGAATTGGCCAGGTTTCAAGGAGGCAAGAAAGGTGAAAAAATTTGAAAGGAGCCTTAGACCAGCCATCAGAAGCAGAATATCAATCTTAAAATTAGGAACTTATGCCGAAATAGTAGATCAAACCCAAATTGTTGAAAAAGATTGCGAAGATTACCAACAGAGGAAAAACCAGAGAAGTCTGAGTAGGCCAATACCATCTAATCGACAACAATTTGAAGGAGCAAACAAAAAGCCATGGCCTGCACCATTTCAAAGCCCACTAAAGCCTTGTAAAAAATATGGGAAGAAACATAGGATGAGACCTTGTTATTGGGAAACTGGAGCTTGTTTCCAATGTGGGAAGTTGGGGCACAAGATCAAAGATTGTCCTACCTTAAAAATGCAGCAACATTCGAAGCCTGAAGAGGCAGACCAAAAACCTCAGACGAAGGGAAGAATATTCGCGATCACTCAGCAAGACGCTCAGGCCTCAAAATTGGTGATTCAAGGTACTCTTACTATTTTTCAAAAAGCAGCTCATGTTTTGATTGATCCTGGATCTACTCATTCATTTGTGTCACCACACTTTGCATGTCATTTAAGGGTAGAACCAGAACAATTGGAATACATTTTAAAGGTAGCCACACCTATGGGGAATTTAATTAATATCAATCTAGTATACAAATCTTGTGTGATAAGGATAGAAGAAAAGGAACTTCTAGTGGATTTAATACTCCTAGAAATTCAAGACTTTGATGTGATCATAGGCATAGATTGGCTCTCTGCATAACATGCAAGTAGTGATTGTTACAAGAAAATGGTTACCTTTTGTATTCCAAATCAACCAGTATTTTACCTCCAAGGTATCAAAGAAGCCTCCCCACTATTTTTAATTTCCTACATTCGGGCTAATCGTCTCATTCGAAAAGGATGTCAAGGTTTTCTTGCCAATATCAAAGAAGATAAAAAGGAAAAGATAAACTTGGACACTATTACGGTCGTCTGAGAATTTCATGACGTATCCCTGAGGAATTGCCAGGGTTACCACCTGACAGGGAAATTGAATTCTGTATTGAGTTACTCCCCTAGACAATCCCAATTTCTAAGGCCCCTTACCGCATGGCACCAACAGAACTTAAGGAACTTAAACAACAATTGGAAGAATTACTAGAACAAGGTTCTATCAGACCCATTGTGTCACCTTGGGGTGCTTCGGTATTGTTTGTTAAAAAGAAAGATGGGACCATGAGGTTGTGTATCGATTATAGACAGCTAAACCAAGTGACAGTGAAAAATAAGTATCCACTACCTATAATTGACGATTTATTTGATCAATTACAAGGATCACCAGTATTTTCAATAGTTGATCTTAAATCTAGGTACCATCAGCTTAAGATTAAAAGTGATGATGTTCCCAAGACAGCTTTCAAAACAAGGTATGGTCATTATGAATTTTTAGTCATACATTTTGGATTAACCAATGCACCAACTGCATTTATGGATTTGACGAATCGCATTATTATGCCTTTTCTGGACAGGTTTATTGTGGTATTCATCGATGATATTCTAATCTATTCCAAGGATAGGGAGGAACATGAACAACATGTAAGAATGATATTGCAAACACTAACTCAGTAAATGTGAATTTTGGCTTGAACAAGTGACATTTTTAGGCCATGTGATATCAAATAAAGGCTTATCAGTTGATCCTTCAAAAGTTGAAACCGTAGCTAATTGGAAACAACCAAGCAATATGACTGACATTCGAAGCTTTTTGGGATTGGCAGGATATTACAGAAGATTTGTAGAAGCATTCTCTCGAATTGCAACTCCATTAACTCGATTGACACAAAAAAATGTCAAATTTGAGTGGACAAAGGACTGTGAAGAGAGTTTTCAAGTACTAAAAGCTCGATTGACTTCAGCGGCTATTTTAACTATTCCTTAAGGGAGTGGGGGATTTGTGATTTATAGTGATGCTTTACATAAAGGCTTGGGTTGTATATTAATGCAACATGGAAAGGTAGTGGCATATACATCCAGACAGTTGAGAACATGAGAAGAAATATCCAATTCATGACTTGGAGCTAGCTGCAATAGTATTTGGTTTGAATTTTGGAGGCATTATCTATATGGTGAGCAATTCGAAATATACACAGATCATAAGAGCCTGAAATACCTCTTTTCTTAGAAAGAGTTGAATATGCGACAGATAAGATGGATGGATTTCCTAAAAGACTATGATTGTACAATCCTTTATCATTCAGGAAAGGCTAACGTTGTGGCTGATGCTCTAAGTAGAAAATCTGCAGGAGTTTAAGCTTATCTAATGATTTAAGAAATGAAATTGTTAGAAAAAATAGTGGAGTGGCAACCTGCTCCGTCCTTTAATGGTGTGGTAGGTACGATTGCCAATATTAAGGCAGAACCCCAATTAATTCAACAGATTCGATTGGCACAAAAGAAGGACCCTCAGCTTATAAAAATTGTAGAAGAGGTGAAGTTGGGAAAGAGAGACGAATTCTCTATTAGCAATGATGATATATTGAATGATGAGAATTTAAAGAAATCTATCTTGGAAGAAGCACATCACTCCCGTTATACTATACATCTCGGAAGTACTAAAATGTATCAGGACCTGAAGAAACATTACTGGTGGAATGACAAGAAAAATGAGATAACACTATTTGTATCCAAGTGCCTAACATGCCAGCAAGTAAAAGCTGAGCATTAAAAGCTTGCTGGGTTGTTGTAGCCTTTTCCCGTGCTAGAGTGGAAGTGGGAGCACATTTCTATGGATTTTGTCTCCGGTTTGCCTAGAACAAGTTCAGGGTATGACAGCATTTGAGTCATTGTGGACCGGCTGACTAAAGCTGCTCACTTCCTACCGATCAACATGACTTACATTTTGGATCGACTAGCCCAGTTGTACATTAAGGAAGTAGTGCGATTACATGGAGTTCCGATCAACATTGTATCGAACAGTGACACTTGGTTTACTTCTAAATTTTGGGCCAAGCTACAGTCAGCCATGGGGACAAAACTTACTTTTAGTACCGCCTTTCACCCCCAAACTGATGGACAATCGGAAAGGACCATCCAGATCTTGGAAGATATACTAAGGGCCTGTGTCATTGACTTTAAAGGAAGTTGGGATGACCATTTATCTCTGATTGAGTTTGCATATAACAATAGCTTCCAAACCAGTATTCAAATGACACCATATGAAGCCCTGTATGGAAGGAGACACAAGTCACTCGTCTGTTGGGACGAGGTTGATGAAAGAAGGCTTTTGGGGTCAGGAATCGTCCAGGTAACCTTAGATAAGATAATATTAATTCGAGAAAGGTTCAAGACAGCTTAGAGTCGGCACAAGAGTTATACCGATAACGGACGGGGAGACCTTGAATTTGAGGAAGGTGATTGGATCTTTCTAAAGGTGTCGCCAATAAAGGGCATCATGAGATTCGGCAAGAAAGGAAAGTTGAGCCCCCGTTACATCAGACCCTTTAAAATCTTGGAGAGAGTCGGAGGCGCCGCATATAGACTTGCCTTACCGCCTGAATTAGTAAACATCCATAATGTCTTCCATGTATCCTCATTACGAAAATATCAGCCCGACTCATCCCACGTCCTAAAATATGAACCTTTATCGATCAGGGAGGACCTGACTTTTATTAAGCAGCCAAGCTTGATACTGGATAGGAAGGTGCAGGTATTGCACAACAAAGAGATTCATTTGGTCTGCGTATTGTGGCAGCATCTTTCGAGATAGGAGTCAACTTGGGAACGAGAAGACGAAATTAGAGAAAAATACCCCTATCGTTTTTAACAATCACGTACAAAAATTTAGAAGACTAAATTTCTTTAAGGGCGGGAGAATGTAACAATCCTAAAAAAAAAAAAAACTTTTACCTTTGATGGTCCATACAAATAATTTGGTCCTTAGGGACCATCATTTTTGTTTCCTCTTTTTTACCTTCACCTTTTGTTTCTTGTGCCACGTACGTGGGCTTTAAGTGTTATGTAACACCTTCTAAGCACCTCATGTATGAGGTGGGTTCATAATATATTATAATAATATTTTTTTTCTATTTAAAAAGAGACGAACGAGTTGGATTCTCTCTCTACAAAAACGCTCTCTCTTACGCCCCTCCCTCTCAGTAACGTTGACCCCTCTTTGTGAATTAAAAAATACAGTGAACTCCTTCCCTCTAGCCGAATTTTACCGAAAGTTCCCTCTCAAATATTATAGGTAAATGATCACATTATCCTGAAAAATAGTCTGTTCACTATTTTTATATTGTAATTTTATGCGCATATGGTATCATTTTTTTCGGTTAAAATTATTATTTTTGTTTATTAGAAATTTAGACACTGTAAAATTTAGGTGTAAGTGTCACACCCCAAGAATTTACAGTACTGTTATTCTTGAGATGTGACAGACAAAACATATATACATCTATTGATAGGACAAATTTACAGTGGCGAGGTCTTACATAGTAAATAAAGAAAGCTAGCACAACAACAGTATCTTCCAAGGTTGATCTTGACTAGCACTCAAAATGAATCCGTAGTTATCCTGAAAAAATGTTTACCATAGTTTGATGAGTTTGGCTACTCAGTAAGTGATCATCATAATCCTAAAAATAATCATGATCGAAAGATATCAATATTTTCCAAAATGAGATCTATTAACAGAAATGCATCAACAGTTTCACTTTCAATAAATGCATAATTAAGTATAATCCGAGTAATTGAAATGCTTATAACACTTTTAACGGCAATACATAATTCAAAGGATTTCACAAAATACCCTACTGACGTCCAAGTAGGTCACCTATATACCCCATCAGCGTCCTGATGGGTCCACTTAATCCCTATCGGCGTCCCAGATAGGTCCACTTAATCCCTGCAGGTCCACTTATCCCTCACCGGCGTACCGGATGAGTCCACTTAATCCCTACCGGCGTCCCAGATAGGTCCACTTATACCTCACCGGCGAACCGGATGAGTCCACTTGCATACTTAAATTATTTTTAAATCTCTTTAAACATTCGAAAGCAGCAATATCATGTACTCAACATATCACTGAAATCATTAATATGAATTTCACTTAAACCATTAATAACAGTCACTCTCTATAACATTTCAAAAATAACCAATCAAATATTTTGGGCTCAAATTTAGAAAGGTAGCAATTCGTAAAGACATTCTAGCATAATTGCCAATCTAATATGTATAGGAAAACTCTTATAGAAATTCAAGAATACGGAATTATCAATATTTTTGGGATGTTAGTTTGCAAATAAACATTTCACAACAATACTATAATCAATTGCAAAAATGTCAATTTTTAAATAATAAGGCAGTCATTTGCACATGAATTTTACAATGTCTAAATATTCAAAACAATAGAAAGAAATATCACAATTTTACTAAAAGCGGAAATATCACATTTATTTCTAACAATAAACAAGAAAAATAAATAAATTTATTTTTCTAATTTACAGCATTCAAAATTTCTAACATAGATAAAATATCACAATTTTTATTTAAAAGATTATTTTTCAAGATAATGAGGTCACGTGCGCATAAAATTTATCGCGCCTAAAATTCATGATAATAAGCAGAAATAATTATTTCATTTTAATTTTAAAAAGAATGAATTATTTTTCGCGACAATGAGGTCACTTACACATAAAACTGATAAAATAAAGATCCTAGATGAAAATATCACTATTTATTAGAAATAGACTATTTTTCAAGAAGACGATGTCACTTACACACAAAACTGATAAAATAAAGATTCTAGACTGAAATATCACTATTTATTAAAAATAGACTATTTTTCAGAAAGACGATGTCACTTACACACAAAACTGATAAAATAAAGATTCTAGACGGAAATATCACTATTTATTAAAAATAGACTATTTTTCAGAAAGACGATGTCACTTACACACAAAACTGATAAAATAAAGATTCTAGACGGAAATATCAATATTTATTAAAAATAGACTATTTTTCAGAAAGACGATGTCACTTACCCACAATTATTTCAGAGGGAGCTTCCGATAAAAAAATTCGGTTCGAGAGAGAGATCTCAAAATTTTCGAGGGTAGGAGTGCTCACCTCCCCTATTTAAATTCTTAGAACGTATTATTATAATATTTTATTACGCTCTACCTCATACCTGAGGTGTCGCGTTAAGCGTCTGCTTTTAACATACGAAAACCACATCCGCTAAAGGATGTGGCCAACTGCAAGCAGCAGGAGGCAAAAGTAGGCTAAAGAAAAAGTAAAGGCAAAGGCAAAGGCAAAAACTTTTGAAACTAGTGATGGTCCCCAAGGACCATCATACTCAAACAGACCATCACCTATTTAAAAGCATCTTTTCTCCTTCTTTTTTTTTTTTTTTGAAATTTTAGGATTGTTACATTCTTCCCCCCTTAAAGAAATTTAGTCCTCTAAATTTGTGTACGTGATTACTGAAAAAGATAGGGGTATTTTTCTCTGATTTCATCTTCTCGTTCCCAAGTCGACTCTTCTCTTGAATGGTACTGCCATAATACTCGGACTAAAGGAATCTCCTTGTTACGTAACACTTGCACCCTTTTATCCAGTATCAAAATTGGCTGCTCAATGAAGGATAGGTCCTTCTTGATCGTTAAAGGTTCATATTTTAAGATATGGGACGGGTCGGGCTGATATTTTCGTAATGAAGATACATGAAAGACATTATGGACATTTGCCAATTCGGGTGGTAAGGCAAGTCTATAAGCGACACCTCCGATTCTTTCCAGGATTTCAAATGGTCTTATGTAACGTGGGCTACATTTTCCTTTCTTGCCGAATCTCATAATGCCCTTTATTAGTGAGATTTTTAGGAAAACTCGATCACCTTCCTCAAATTCAAGATCTCTCCTTCGGTTATCGGCATAACTCTTTTGCCGACACTGAGCTGTCCTGAGCCTTTCACGAATTAATTCTATTTTATCTGTGGTTATCTGGACAATTTCTGGCCCCAAAAGCTTTCTTTCACCAACCTCGTCCCAACATATGGGTGACCTGCATTTCCTTCCATACAGGGCTTCATATGGTGCCATCTGAATACTGGCTTGGAAGCTATTATTATAAGCAAACTCAATCAAGGGTAAATGATCATCCCAGCTTCCTGTAAGTTCAATAACACAGGCCCTCAACATATCTTCCAAGGTTTGGATGGTCTTCTCCGATTGTCCATCAGTTTGGGGGTGAAAGGCAGTACTAAAGGTGAGTCTCGTCCCCATGGCTGACTATAGTCTAGCCCAAAATTTAAAAGTAAACCGAGTATCCATGTCCGATACAATACTGACAGGAACTCCATGCAGCCGCACTATTTCCTTAATGTACAGCTGAGCCAGTCGATCCAAAGTGTACGTCGTGCGAATCGGTAGAAAGTGGGCAGCTTTGGTTAACTGGTCCACAATGACCCAAATGCTGTCATGTCCTGAATTTGTTCTAGGCAAGCCAGAGACAAAATCCATAGAGATGTGCTCCCATTTCCATTCTGGCACCGGTAAAGGCTGTAACAACCCAACAGGCCTTTGATGTTCAGCTTTTACTTGCTGGCATGTTAGGCATTTAGACACAAATAGTGCTACCACTTTTTCCTTATTATTCCACCAAAAGGTTTTCTTCAGGTCCTGATACATTTTAATACTTCCGGGATGTATCGTATAACGAGAATGATGTGCTTCTTCTAAGATAGCTTTCTTTACACTCTCATCATTCGGGACACAAACTCGACTTTTGAATCTTAGCAAATCCTTACTACATATAGAGAATTCATCTCTATTTCCTTGCTTCACCTCTTCTATAATTGTTATAAGCTGAAGGTCTTTCTTTTGTGCCAATCGAACCTGTTGGATTAATTGGGGTTCCGCCTTAATATTGGCAATCATACTTACCACACCATTAATGGACGGAGTTCGATGCCAATCCACTATTTCCTCTAACAATCGTATTTCTTGGATCATTAGATGAGCTAAGACTCCCGTAGATTTTCTACTTAGAGCGTCGACCACAACGTTAGCTTTTCCTGAATGATAATGGATTGTACAATCATAATCTTTTAAGAAATCCATCCATCTTATCTGCCGCATATTTAAATCCTTTTGAGAGAAAAGGTATTTCAAACTCTTATGATCCGTGTATATTACGAATTGCTCACCATATAGATAATGCCTCCATATTTTCAAAGCGAATACTATTGCAGCTAGCTCCAAATCATGAATTAGATATTTTTTCTCATATTCTTTCAACTGTCTGGATGCATATGCCACTACTTTCCCATATTGCATTAATACACAGCCCAAACCTTTATGTGAAGCATCACTATAAATTACAAATCCCCCACTCCCCTCAGGAATAGTTAAAATAGGTGCTGAAGTTAATCGAACTTTTAGTTCTTGAAAACTCTCCTCACATTCACTTGTCCACTCAAATTTGACATCTTTCTGTGTCAATCGAGTCAATGGGATTGCGATTCAAGAAAATCCTTCTACAAATTTTCTGTAATATCCTGTCAATCCCAAAAAGCTTCGAACTTCAGTCACATTACTTGGTTGTTTCCAATTAACAACAGCTTCAACCTTTGAAGGATCAACTGATAGACCTTCCTTTGATATGACATGTCCTAAAAATGTTACTTGTTCAAGCCAAAATTCACATTTACTAAGTTTGGCATACAATTTCTTTTCTCTTAATATTTGCAATACTATTTTTACATGCTGCTCATGTTCCTTCTGATTCTTGGAATAAATTAAAATATCATCGATGAATACCACAATAAATTTATCCAAAAAAGGCTTAAAGATCCGATTCATCAAATCCATAAATGCAGTTGGTGCATTGGTTAATCCAAAAGGCATGACTAAAAATTCATAATGGCCATACCTTGTTCTGAAAGATGTCTTGAGTACATCTTCACTTTTAATCTTAAGCTAATGGTATCCAGATCTAAGATCAATTTTTGAAAACACTTGTGATCCTTGTAATTGATCAAATAAATCATCAATTCTAGGTAAGGGATACTTATTTTTCACTGTCACTTGGTTCAACTGTCTATAATCAATACACAATCTCATAGTCCCATCTCTCTTTTTGACAAACAGTACTGGAGCACCCCAAGGTGACACACTGGGCCTGATAAAACCTTTATTTAATAATTCTTCCAATTGTTGTTTCAGTTCTTTAAGTTCCGCAGGAGCCATTCTGTAAGGTGCCTTAGAAATTGGTGCTACCCCTGGCAATAATTCATTGGAGAATTCAATTTCCCTGTCAGGCGGTAATCCTGGTAATTCTTCAGGAAAAACGTCGGGAAATTCTCGGATAACCGGAGTGGTATCCAAATTTATTTTTTCCTTCCTATCTTCTTTGATATAGGCAAGAAAGCCTTGACACCCTTTTTGAAGGAGGTGATTAGCTCGAATACAAGAGATTAAATATGATGGGGAGTCTTCTTTGACACCATTGAAGTAAAATACTGGTTGATTCGGAATACTAAAGGTAATAATTTTCTTATAACAATCAATACTTGCATGGTATGCAGAGAGCCAATCCATGCTTAAGATTACATCAAAATCTTGAATTTCCAGGAGTATTAAATCAACCAACAGTTCCTTTTCTTCTATCTTTATTACACATGATTTGTACATTATATTGGTGTTAATTGAATCTCCCATCGGTGTGGCTACCTCTAGAATGTATTCTAATTGTTCTGGTTCTACCTTTAAGTGGCATGCAAAGTGTTGTGACACAAATGAATGAGTAGATTCAGGATCAATCAAAACATGAGCTACTTTTTGGAAGATAGTAAGAGTACCTTGGATCACTGATTTTGAGGCCTGAGCGTCTTGCTCGGTAATCGCAAATACTCTTCCCTTTATCTGAGGCTTTGGAGCTCTCTCTCCCTGTTTTGGAAGCTGTTGTGTTTGTAAGCTAGGACATTATTTAATCTGGTGTCCCAATTTTCCACATTTAAAACAGGCTCTAGTATTCCAATAACAAGGGCTTGATCCATGATTTTTCCCACATTTTCTACATGATTCTATTGGGTTTTGAAATGGCGAGGGCCTTGGCTTCTTGTTTGGCCTTTCAAACTGTTGTCGATTAGATGATGTAGGTCTAACATGACTGTTCTGATTTTTCGTCTTTTGGTAATCTTCAAAATCTTTTTCGACAATTTGGGCACGATCCACTATTTCAGCATAAGTTCTTAATTTCAAGACTGATATTTTGCTTCTAATAGCTGGCCTGAGACCCCTTTCAAATTTCTTCACCTTTCTTGCCTCATAGTTAATCATATGTGGTGCAAACCTGGCCAATTCAGTAAACTTGGCCTCGTACTGTGCTACTGTCTTATTTCCTTGGATTAATTCTAGAAATTCCATTTCTTTTTGGTCTCGAATAAAATCTGGGAAATATTTTTCATTAAATGCCTCTAGAAATACTTCCCAAGTCAAGGTTTTATTTTCTTTGACCAATACTCCTTTTGCCATTCGCCACCAGTGTTGTGCCTCACCTTCTAACATAAAAACTGCCAAGGCCACCTTCCTATCATCAGGACATTCTATAACCTCGAATATTTTTTCCAATTGCATAATCCATCCCTCGGCTTCCAGTGGGTTTACAGCACCCTTAAAAGAAGGTGGGTTTAATTTTTTAAATTGTTCGATATTGCTCCCACCATTTCCTGTAACTGACTGCCTGGGTGGATTGTTGTTTTCCATCTGATGTTGCATTAGAGCAACCATATTTTCCAAGGCTTTGTGAATTCCTTCCATATTGGCTTCAGCTATTCTGGATCTTAACTTTTTCCCGGTCTGTACACACAATAAATATGATTTTAAGTACATTCTTTTTAAATTTCCTAAGGATCTTAAACCTATTGCTCTGATACCATAATTGTCACACCCCAAGAATTTACAGTACTGTTATTCCTGAGATGTGACAGACAAAACATATATACATCTATTGATAGGACAAATTTACAGTGGCGAGGTCTTACATAGTAAATAAAGAAAGCTAGCACAACAACAGTATCTTCCAAGGTTGATCTTGACCAGCACTCAAAATGAATCCGTAGTTATCCTGAAAAAATGTTTACCATAGTTTGATGAATTTGGCTACTCAGTAAGTGATCATCATAATCCTAAAAATAATCATGATTGAAAGATATCAATATTTTCCAAAATGAAATCTATTAACAGAAATGCATCAACAGTTTCACTTTCAATAAATGCATAATTAAGTATAATCCGAGTAATTGAAATGCTTATAACACTTTTAACGGCAATACATAATTCAAAGGATTTCACAAAATACCCTACTGGCGTCCCAAGTAGGTCACCTATATACCCCATCAGCGTCCTGATGGGTCCACTTAATCCCTATCGGCGTCCCAGATAGGTCCACTTAATCCCTGCAGGTCCACTTATACCTCACCGGCGTACCGGATGAGTCCACTTAATCCCTACCGGCGTCCCAGATAGGTCCACTTATACCTCACCGGCGAACCGGATGAGTCCACTTGCATACTTAAATTATTTCTAAATCTCTTTAAACATTCGAAAGCAGCAATATCATGTACTCAACATATCACTGAAATCATTAATATGAATTTCACTTAAACCATTAATAACAGTCACTCTCTATAACATTTCAAAAATAACCAATCAAATATTTTGGGCTCAAATTTAGAAAGGTAGCAATTCGTAAAGACATTCTAGCATAATTTCCAATCTAATATGTATAGGAAAACTCTTATAGAAATTCAAGAATACGGAATTATCAATATTTTTGGGATGTTAGTTTGCAAATAAACATTTCACAACAATACTATAATCAATTGCAAAATGTCAATTTTTAAATAATAAGGCAGTCATTTGCACATGAATTTTACAATGTCTAAATATTCAAAACAGTAGAAAGAAATATCGTAATTTTACTAAAAGCTGAAATATCACATTTATTTCTAACAATAAACAAGAAAAATAAATAAATTTATTTTTCTAATTTACAGCATTCAAAATTTCTAACATAGATAAAATATCACAATTTTTATTTAAAAGATTATTTTTCAAGATAATGAGGTCACGTGCGCATAAAATTTATCGCGCTTAAAATTCATGATAATAAGCAGAAATAATTATTTCATTTTATTTTTAAAAAGAATGAATTATTTTTCGAGACAATGAGGTCACTTACACATAAAACTGATAAAATAAAGATCCTAGACGAAAATATCACTATTTATTAGAAATAGACTATTTTTCAGGAAGACGATGTCACTTACACACAAAACTGATAAAAGAAAGATTCTAGACGGAAATATCACTATTTATTAAAAATAGACTATTTTTCAGAAAGACGATGTCACTTACACACAAAACTGATAAAATAAAGATTCTAGACGAAAATATCACTATTTATTAAAAATAGACTATTTTTCAGAAAGACGATGTCACTTACACACAAAACTGATAAAATAAAGATTCTAGACAGAAATATTACTATTTATTAAAAGTAGACTATTTTTCAGAAAGACGATGTCACTTACCCACAATTATTTGAGAGGGAGCTTCCGATAAAAAAATTCGGTTCGAGAGAGATCTCAAAATTTTTTAGGGTAGGAGTGCTCACCTCCCCTATTTAAATTCTTAGAACGTATTATTATAATATTTTATTAGGCTCTACCTCATACCTGAGGTGTCGCGTTAAGCGTCTGCTTTTAACATACGAAAACCACGTCCGCTAAAGGACGTGGCCAGCTGCAAGCAGCATGAGGCAAAAGTAGGCTAAAGAAAAAGTAAAGGCAAAGGCAAAGGCAAAAACTTTTGAAAATAGTGATGGTCCCCAAAGACCATCATCCTCAAACAGACCATCACCTATTTAAAAGCATCTTTTCTCCTTCTTTTTTTTTTTTTGAAATTTTAGGATTGTTACAGTAAGTGATGTCATTTATGGTAAAATCATTATGTGAAAGATTGATATTTCTGCAATTAATTATAATACTGCCAATACTGTGAGATTTACGTATTTATGCATTTAATTGGATATTTATTTGTCTATGAATTTTAGATACTATAAGTTTTGCTTATTCTTGTAAAATAATTAATTATGAAGTTACATTCCATAAAATTGTGATAATTATGTGTTTAACCTTGGATTTCTATAAAAGCTCTTAAATTGATAATCGACTGCCTGTTGGATTCCATTTCAAATATACCTGTTTGATCTGCTGCCTTTCTGCAATTTTTATCCAAATTGTTTGATTGGTTACATACAAATATTTCAATGAAAGTAATTGTTTAAATTGCTTCAAGTAAATTCTTGTTAATGATTTCAATGATACTTTGAATATACGATGTTGATGCTTTCTGATGTTAAAGAGTTTCTGAGATAATTTAAGTATGTGTAGACCTATCCGGGACACTAATAGGGACTATTTGGACTCATCCGGTATGTCGATGAGGTACGTTTGGACCTACAGGGATTGTTTGGACCAATCTGGTTACGCCGGTTGGGACTATTTGGACTCATCCGGACGCCGGTGAGGTTTGTTTGGATCTGCAGGGATTGTTTGGACTCATCCAGGACACTGGTAAGGTTTATAGGTGACCTACTTGGGACCCCAGTAGGGTATTTTGTGAAATCCTTTGAGTTATGCATTGCTGTTAAAATATTTAGATGCATTTTAATCATTTGGAATATGTTTAATTGTGCATTTCTGAAAGTGAAATTGTTATCCATAAATGCTTTTTGGCTCGCATTGTTTCTAATAGACTTCCTTTTTTTAAAATGCTTACATCTTCCGACTATGATTATTTTTTAGGACTATGATGATCACTTACTGAGTAGCCAAACTCATCAAACTATGGTAAAAATATTTTGAGGGTAATTGCAGCCTCCCTAGTTGAAGGCACAGTAGGACCAACTTTGGAAGAAGTCATAGTTATGATGAAATTTTCTCTTTGTGACTTTTGTTCAAATTCACTATTGTAAATTTTGTCCTATCAACAAATGTATATCTAAACCTTCATGTTAATATTAGTTATGAGTAGACTTTGTACAGACTCTTAGAAATGGAAAAATATGTTTTAGTGCAATTAATGGTGAAGTAAAAAAATTTCATTTTGTTAAATATAGACTGTTACATCTCAGGGATTCCAGTGTTATAAATCTTGGGGTGTGACAAAAATGGTCTGGGCAACACACTGTGTCACATTATTCAAATTGGGCGACACACTTTATTTTGTGGCGCACTAGTCAAACTGTACCAGAATTTTGGATTTTGGACTCTCCCTATGTTTCACGAGGTTTTGGAGAGTTATCATCTTGATTTTGAAATTAAATGGGATATTTATCTTTTTTTTAGATCATTTTCAAATTTGGATACAGCTTCTAAAAGAGAAAGGACCATGGGATGAGGATTATGAACCATGGTGCTTTGTGATCTAAAGGTGTTATAGATTAGTACAATCTGAAAAGGTTTTCCAAGTGTTTCTAGTATTATAAAAATTATAAAATTTGTCAAATTCAAGATGGGGTGTCTATAGTTGCTCCTCTTTAGCACTCCTTGTCCTTTGAAGGACATATGAGTATCAAAGAAATAGATAATCCCGACATTTTGACTTTATCCTGATATCACGTGGTTAGAGGGCACACCAATTCTTTTTTGGAGCTATAACACGAGATCATGTTCATCCCACCCATCCACCTTGTGCAAATTCGACTCTAGGCTTGTTGGCCTGAGTTATTATCAGGGTGTTTTTTCTCACGCTAGCCATGCCACTTAATTCCAGGAGTTCTGATTTGTAATTCAAAATTTATGAACTTTGCCTACTTCTTGATTTTCCTTCAAGGCTCTCTAAGGATTGAAAAAGGCTTTACCTGCAGGGATGAAGGTTTCCTTGGTCGATTCTAAAGAGAAAGATGAGGCGGCAACACTGTAGCATCATTTTCGGGTGCCCAACTCCCTCATTTTAGAAAATATGTTTATAAATTTTGAAAACATAAAGATTTTTTTAAACAGAACTAGGAGCTTGGGTGGGTGGGTGTACAATTTCAAAAAAGAAATTAAGATTTTTGAAAACACAAGATATATAGAGAAAACGTTTTAGAAGAGAAAGATAATTTGAAAAACAAATTTGAGTTAGATGTTTTAGCTCATGCAACCATAGAGTCTTCGTACTAGTTTAACATCATTTAGCGATAGACGTAATCAACCCGACAGTTTAATGTCATGTGGTGGTGAACGTTTTCAATGAAAATGATTTTTCATTTGAAAGTGGTTGGCAGTTTAGGCTCATGCCAGTAATGAGCATTTTCTAAACTAGATACATGCAACCTTTTACGTCAAACGGGGCTAGATATTTTTGAGAAAATGATTTTCATTTGAAAGTGGTTGGCATTAAGCTCATGTCACCAAGGAGCATTTTCTTCTGAAATTTTTTTAATGAAAAGATTTTTCATTTAAAAGTGGTTGGCAGTTTATACTCGTGCCACCAAGGAGCATTTTCTGAACATTTTGAATTTCAAGCAAGATTGTTTAGATCCCGAGGTTCATGAAAAACATTTTAAAGATCAGCCTTTTCTGAGAGAAAACACCTACGTGTGACTGTTTTAGTCCCTTGGAGGCCTTTGGATGCAAAATAGGGAATTTTTAAGGTCTGGGCGACACACTTGGTGTTGCAATTTTAATTTAAGCATCACACTTAGTGTCACATTAGTATCTGAGCGACTCACTTTGTGTCTCACAATCGCGGACTCCTTTAAACTAATTTTCTCATTTCTAGTCTAAGAGTCATTTTCCTTCCTGGGATTTATCTTTTCAAGTCTATAAAAGGTGTTTTAGCTGAAAAATTTCCCTCTCTTTCTTGACTTGGCTGTGCAATTTTCATATCCTTCTATTCTCAAAGGCTTATTTCTTCTTCTTTCTCCATTCTCCCTTCTTCTTTGCTGGTTTTTCATATTCCTCATGGCTCCTGAGATAAACAATAGTCCTTTCCAGGATGGTTCTTTTAAAGACAAGGGAACGAGGGTTAATAATTATGAAGATATAAGGGAAGAAGAGATCCCCCCTCCTTTTTCTAGGATAAGGTACTTTCTTGAGGGCCTTCCCTTCGATATTTCTCAAGGTTTGAGGCCAGGGGATGTCTCTCAAAGAGTTCAGGGTATCCTCTCATTATGTCCCTGGTTCAAGGGTTGGTACTAGTCAACAAGACAGTGGCCTGGCCCTGAACTCATGGCTTTCCTCTCTTCTCTTTCCATAATAAGAATTTTAACCATGGCTTCTTCTCACATCAATTTCCCTCTCATAGAGGCTTTTACAGAGAGGTTCAACGCTCAGACCAATACCTTCTTCCTTCCCATCAAAGAGACTACCTCGACTTTAGACGAAGTTGCACGGATTTCATGTCTGAGCATGTATGGGACCCCATTTCACCCTTCTATAGCTACTGATGACTGTGGACCCGATTGTTCGGGGCAACCTATTCTCCACAAGGAGATTGGGTTGATATGGAGGCTTTGGTAGTTAATCGAGAGAGATCCTGAGAAACGGAGCAGACCCCGAATCTTTCTTTCCGTACTTTTGGGGTTGATTATCTTCCCTAGCAATACGAAAACGGTTAGAAGCACCCTCATTCCTTTCGCCCATGATTTTTTAGAGGGGCTTGGTTATACCATAGTCTCAACGATTTTGGCAGGTATTTATCGCGGTCTTCACAACCTAGTAACTCGCGGTGACCATTCTATTGAGGGAAGTGTCTTGATTCTGTAGGTATGTTTTTCTTCTCTTTTTCTACTTTATATTCCTGCTTTAACTTCACTATTACTGTTTTTCTCAAAAATTTCAAAAATTTCAAAAATTTCGAGACACGTGATGAGGCGACCAAAGTGTGTCACCCAAGACAAACAAATCTGGCGACATAAAGTGTCGCCTTGGTCAATCTTGCCCCAAACAAACTATGTTTTGCAGTAAGCTTGCGCCGTGATTTATACTTTCTTCTGGTTTTGTTTTCACAAATTTGGGCATACGAGCACATCGCAATAATCCGCCCACCTCGATCCACGACTGGTGTGTCTGCTGCTCTTGGCCTATCATTTGTTAACGATGATTCCAAGCCTCGTGAAGTTAACTTCTATAGACGGGTTCTTGATGAGTTGGCATCCTTCGACTAGGTGATTTGGGGGCTTGAGAATGCACCCTTAATCCATTCGGCAATAGGGTATTCCTATCTGATTTTGGTGGGCCAACAGTTTACTCAAGGTTACTTTTCCCAAAGGGTACTCCAACAGTTTTGGTTTATCCAGAATTATACTTCTGTTGGGGAGGCCATTGACTGCCGTCCCATTTTTCCTCTAAAGCAACACTCCTCCAACCTTCTTGGTAAGGTGGGCCTATCTTGAAAGGGGAAGAAATCTCCCACAGATGAGGGTTTGGTGAAGCAGGACAAGTTTATGACAACTACCAATAACAATTCTTGATGGGAGCACGCTTGTCCTCTTTCCCTGTGTCCCCAGGCTCTGGTGTCTCAAGGCGAGTCTTCTACCCCTAGTAAGGATCATGTGTCTTCTCATGCTGCTGATATATCTTCTTCTAGCAACAAGCCATCCAGTGAGGAATTAACTGACGTTAGTTTAGAGGAAGTCAAGGTTGAACTAGCCTGATGGGCAGCTTTTGTGGCTTCTTTCAAAGAGAAAGAAAGAGAACCCAGTCTAAGGAGTAGGAATAAGCCTTTTTTCTTTTCTTTCTATTTTGATCATGAATAAGATGTGGATGGCATCATGACCATTCTGATTTTTGTTATTTCTTTTTCTTTTCTTAGCATGTTAGGACAGTAGGGGTGATGGTCTCAAGATCTAATTCAATTGTGTTAAGGCATGTAGTAAACCCATGTTAAATGGATGAATAAATTTTTTATTTTTCGAGAACTTCAAGGCTATGTAGAATTCTTATTTTCTATATTGACGAGATTTCAAGTTGGGGCTTTTCCCTTTTTTTATTTTTTGAATTTTTTGGACTTTTTTTGCATTGTGTGACACACTTTGGTCGCACTATTTATTTGGGCGATACAAAATGAGTCGCCCACTTTTTCATTATTTTTTTGTGTCGCTCTATTTGGGTGTGTCGCCCAACCTCTTCTTCTTCTTTTTCCTTCTTCAATTCAAAGTGGCCAGAATTTTTTTAATTTTTTAATTATTTTTTAAAATTTTTATTGTGCGCCGCAATTTGTGTCCCAAATTTTAAGTATTTTGAAGTTTCTAGATTTTTTTGTTGTGCAACACACTTTGTGTCTTTCTGGATTTTTTTGTTGTACAACACGCTTTGTGTTGCACTATTTGTTTTCGTGTCGCCCACTTTTTTTATTTTTGTGGCGACCCACTTTGTGTCTCCCTGTTTCGGTTGGGTGACCAAAGTGTGTCGCGGAGCCTCTTTTTTTGTTTCTTCTCCGACAGAAAGGGCAACCAAGTGTGTAGCCCTTTCAACACACTTAGTGTTGCAGATTTTTTTAATTATTTTTTTTATTTTTTATTTTTTGTTGTGTGAAGCACTTTGTGCCATAAATTTTAATTTTTTTATTTTGGGCCGGACCGGAACTTCATGATACCATTTCTTGTATCTATGGCAATAAAAATAACCAAAATGCCCCTATGTGCTTTTTAATGCACTGTTTCTCTGAGTTTTTTTTTTAGAATAGTTTATGTTTATTCTATTATGTCTTCTATTGCTTTATAACCATACAATAGTATCATTAACATCATTTTTGTCCTTGTTTTAGGGAATTTTTTTTGTTTCTTTGCCCCATTTATGGGGTGTTCTATTGTTAATTTCGCCTATGCTTGCGATGTTGAAAAATTAATTATTTATCTTCTTCAGCTTCGAGTTGGTCATTGTCTCAGGCACCGACACAGAGCATAAGAGACTCGAGACAAGTGTGCCCCAAGGTTGGAAGATCAAGAGAAGTCGAGTGTTCATACCCCTACAGCTGATGCGGTTGAGGAGATTACAAGGTCGAAGATGTGATCTTCTCCCATATCTCAGATTTTTCCTTTTTCTTATTCTCTTGTAGAAACTTTATTACCTCCGTGTATATATATATATATATATATATATATATATATAATATTTTTCCTTGCTTTCTTCTTTTGAGCTTATGCTTGATTTCGACTTTCATTGTTTCATCTATGAAAAATCTTACGTGTGCATTCGATTCAATGAGATTGAGAGGGACACTTTATTTGCACACTTTTTTCAAATTGATTTTCAACAAACTCGAACCCCTTGTTATAGGGTTTTTGTCTTAATATTTCGGCTAACGGACTGTCGTACACACACACGAGGATGGGTTTGCCCCATTTTGCCTTAAGGGATCTAGTGGAAAGAGAAAGCTCCCAAACCAGCCAATGTCTTTATTGGCGAGGCTCACCCATCTCCGATATGTGGTAGTTGACTGTTATACTCGTACAACCATGGAGTGCCTGATTAGTTTCATGCCCTCATTACAGGAGTAGGAGGTTGTCTTCAGAGTGAGGCCAAATTGACTAACATTTTAACATCGTGTAGTGATGGTGAGAATCTTATCTTATTTTAGAAAAGGATTTTGCAAATAAATTTTTTTTTTTCATTCTTGTTTTTTGTTTTTTTTGTTTGTGCAATGAGAAGATAAGAATATCACTTCGAAGAGTATTTTTGAAAGAGGGACGAGCCTTACAATTTTTTCCACTTATTGCCCCTTTGGTGGTCATTTCCGTTTATTACTTTGTTTAGAGATGATGAAGCGTTCACTTGTAAGATCTCAAGGGTTGTGAGACCAAAAGTTTCCCTTGGTCTTCAAAGCTCTTATCCTTTGTTTTGCAGACATGAGGAATTCTCTAGGTTTCTGTCAGACTTCCTTCTTAGAGAGGGTTCGACATTCTCCCCACGGTATGTTGAGGCCCTTTGGATCTCCAAATCATATTACTTTCTCATATATTTTCAAACTAGATTATGTTAGAAACCTATAGGGAATTTCATTAGGAGGAGCCCTTATCATTCAGAGTATGCTTATGCAGTATTGTTGTTACTCGCAAGTGTCTATTTTGTACTTGGAGTTTCAGATTAGGGCCGCATCCTAGAGGTTTTCTTTCATCAATTTTTTTTTTTACCTTTAGCGTCCTTTTCAGGTTTTCACCATGTCCTTCATTTTTTTTTTCGTTTTGTTTTACCCATGATGCCTTTTTTGGGTTTTCACCATGACCTTCATTTTCTTTTTCGTTTTTGTTTTTTTCCTTCTTTTTTGAACCCATGATGCCCTTTTTGGGTTTTCACCACGTCCTTCATTTTTGTTTTTGTTTTTTTTAGCCCGTTACGAGTAGTATTTCCTGAGATATATTGCATTAATGGGGGTCGTTGAGTTCATATCCCTTTTGATTTTTTATCTTATAAGAATTGCATACGTGCACTTAGGTTACGACAAACGGTCCCTCCCTATTAGATTTGAATTTGATCAAAAGGTGTCGATTTGCAAGAGTATGGAAGATTATCTTGAGTACCAAGTCCCATTTTCTGAATTGTCGCGAAACATCCTTCCTTTGATATGCCCTCCCGATTCTACAATTGTAAGCTACGATATTTTGTGAAGCCTGTAGTCATCTTGAGTCGTTCTTCGGCCTTTTATTTTAGATCCGAGTCTTTATGAGCAAGCATTTAGAGGGAAGGCATCTCAATTTTGATGGGTAGCACAACCTCCATACAATAAACTGATGAGTACGGGGTCATGCCAGTAGGATTCTTTTCAGTTGTTCAATAAGCCCATAGTGTGTCATTTAACTTCTCATGTCAATCTTTGCCACCTTCAATTATTATGTTTATGATTTTCAGGAGCCCTTTATTTATGGCTTCAGCTAGGGTAGTAGGGTATAGAGAATTTCTGGGTTCTCCTAAACTTTTTGCTCACCTTAGCCACCCTTTCATTTTTAAAGTTGGCCCCATCGTCAGTAATGATTGATTGGAATGTCAAATCTAAACATAATGTTGTTCCTTATGAAACAAACGACATGCTGGCCTTCAATCATGACAAATGATACGACCTCCACTTATTTTGTGAAGTATTTTGTAGCCGTTAATATATAACGGTGCCCATTTGTGGCTTTCGCGAAAATCACCTCGATGATATCGAGACCCCACATGGTAAAAGGTCATACAGGTGGTGTTAAGTGGTACAGACGGTGTGTGGATGAGGTCCCATAGAGCTGACATTTGGGACACCTCTTAACAAATTTCTAACAGTCTTCGGCCAAGGTGTTTTAATAGTAGCCGGTTGTAGACACCCCGATCCCGATTGAGGAAATTATGGGAGACCAAAGTACCCCGGGCAAACCACCCCGATACTTGAACCACTCATGCTCATCTTGACCCACTCGTAAACCGGCCTCCATAAACTGAAATCGCTCTGGCAGAGCTAAAGGCGCTTGAGGAGCAAAGAAAGGCAGACAAGGACTCAGGACTACCGAGCCAGAAGCAACTTGGGAGTAGAAAGTTCTGGCACTCCCAATGGTGCAAAAGCAGCTCCCAAAATAGCCATAGAGATAACACAAGCACTAGACACAAAATTATCCAAATGGAGAGAAGGGTCCAAAGCCATTGCCAAGGGTGTCGGTGCCCCTTAGACCTACGCCATGCCCCAGGCAATCAAAATTGGGGCACAGCCAGGATATACGACCCAATGTTGCGTGTCAATATGGACTGACATGTGTTGAAAGGTACTGATATGTCAAATGTCAATACAAAATTGATTGTCGACCTTAGATTCATCGAGGAAACGTCACATCAGCTACCAACAAAACAAAAGAGCCGGAATAACCTTCTAACACTGTCACAGCTCAGAAGTCCACCAAAGGAGGTCGAAAATGCTTTGAACTCTAATTGATCCATCAAACGTACAAAAGAACACCCAGAAGACACATGGCAGATTTCATTGTGGACCAATTCCAATTGGCGTTAGCGTCAAGCCTTTGATACTCCGCCCGCAAAATTGTACCCGTACCGAGTCATGTGATTAGAAATTTAAGACACATTTAATTATGTTGACTGCATTTAAAGGTAATTAATGCGTGTTCGACGCTATTGCCAGTGGTGCCAAAGCATGTCCAAAGGGCGACGAAAGATGCAGGGCCTAGATTGTACCAAAAACAATCCAACCGATGTCCTAAGCTGGTTTGCCTATAAATAAGGCACTTGACCGAGAGTCCAAGGTTAGATTTTTGCCATTTAAGCCCATAAGCTCTATAGAACGAACCCAGACCTAATCTGAACCATACTCGACCTAAAGCAATAGCCCTTATGCCCCTCAAACTATACTTAATCCAAAGGCGGCCAGGGTAATTAGACTTTTCGAGCTCTCTTCCGCCTATATTCGCTTGTCCCATCAAAACCGAGGGACTGGGACTGACCGTGCAACCATCTACTATGAATCGACCTGACTCCGGGCGCTGGGCCTAGGGGCCCAGCCTAAAGTTCCTTCTCTCTCTCTCTCTCTAATTTTATTCATGTTATCCATGTTTTCATTAATGTTAATTTATTACCTTCTTCAATATCTTTCCCTTTCATTAATTTTATCTTAAATGCTTTTGTCAGTAGTTATGAGCTTTGTTTAATGCTTTCTTAGTTTTGATTTCCTTAGTTCATTTATTGCTATATTCCTTTCTTTTATTTTTAAATACCCTTCATCTTTCTCCATCTTCATTAAAATCTTTTTTAGAACCACTTTTGAACTCCAAGGCAGAGGCATACAGGAAGCCGACTTTGTCGGTGGTCTAAGTGGGAGAAGGCCTTGTGGCCCAACTCTCTCTATCAACTCTTTTGATTTTTTTGCACCCGAAACCAAGGTGGGGATCGAGTTCCCTACCCGTATTTTTTAGTATAAACAATTTGACACCCACCGTGTGGCCCGTCAAGCTTCCCTTACACCCTCACCGTTGAAGTAACCCTCTGGACTTTGTTCCGAAGGGTCACCATCAACCTGGAGTTTATCTCGGCTCATTCTGAGCCTTTCTTGCTTTGTTTGGGGTCTGAAATGGACACAAACCACTAGAAATTGTGTGGGCGCTATTCCCAGTAGCTTCTACCTGTCTCAACAGCCTCCTTGCACCTGATTTGCAAAGCTAATTTGGTCTCTCTCTCTCTCTCTCTCTCTCTCTCTCTCTCTCTCTCTCTCTCTCTCTCTCTCTCTCCATGCACATGTAAGCACGTGACTTGTGCAAATGCACCAAACACGAGCCTCTCTCTTGTTGGAATTATGGACTTTCAGGGTCTTGTGTTTTGCCAGCATGGTTCTAGGTCATAGTAGGAGTGATTAGGAACGTTGAGGCTACTAGAATCTTTGCAGACTGCGATCTGGATAAGCCTAGATATAACCTCGATTATATGAGGCAAGGTTCTTGGGCTATGATATGAAACGAGAGGTTGAGCGTTCCTCTAGTTAGGGTCGGTGTGTATGTGTGCGCACCTCATGTGGTGTGACCCATGGCTTGAGGATCAGTGCATCCCAATATGTTTGAGATGTTTTTTGTGTGTGAGAAGCCCTGTGTGAGCTAAGTTGCGTTCTGACAGGGCATAAGCCCAAATCCCTGACATGTGTAGCTTACTCACAATATGTACATAGGACAATTGCAATTTGATAAGCTGTTTTAATAAGGTAAGATCCACAAAACTATTCACACGTGTTGAGAGATGATCCTCGCAATTGCAAAAGTGCATATCCTCAGGGGACATTTGTAATCCACTAAACACTCGGGGATCCAACCACTTGTCGGTTAACTTGGACAAGTCCAAATATGTCATGACTTAAATTTGTGATGCATAGGGGCCGGGTTGGTCTGAGAAAGTTGTCTGGTTTCCAGATCTAGTTGTAGCCCAACCTCTTAAAGGATCATAATTTTCCAACTTGATTTATCTAAAATGTCAGACTGTGATATTTTGATGAAATTATTTAAAATGATTTGTTGAGATTTTAGAGAACTTTTGAAATTTTTATTTTGAGGAAAAATGACACGTTTAAATTGTTGATGTGAAATTTTAAATAAGGACATTCGCATGTGTGACGTGTGGCACACAAGTAGCCAATATGTCCCATAAGTGGGACGCAATGGACTGCCATGTCACTGCCATGCAAGAATGATATGGACAATCCTAGGGTTTGGGCGCATCTGCTTTGTTTGGTTTTGGACATAACTTTGATAAGTGTGACTTTGTGGTACATATGTGGATCACATGTGCTGTAGTATGTGTGTGTCTAGAAATTTTATGATTGGTAGGTCAATGAATTTTTATGAATAAAAGCATTTGATTGATGGTGAAAGAATAAGGGACACCTCGTGGCATATGATGATGTAATGTCTCTCTTTGAAAGTAATACAATAATATGAAGTGAAGTGCAAGGATATACATGAGAGAGAGAGAGAGAGAGAGAGGGTGGCATACCCCCCTTATGTGAAGATGCATTTTGAAATTTGAAAATGATGGTGGTGATTAAGTGATTTCAAAGTCAATGGTTGAGATTTACTTAACTTCAAAATTAGGGTTTGAACGACACTTGTATAATTATTGAAAATTTGGAGGTGACTTATGGGCATAGTGATAAAAGGTGTGCTTCTAGGTTTTTATCCTCTCTCAACCTTTGGATCACTCATTGAATGACCAAAATCTAATCTAAATTGAAACCCACACTTAGAACTTTTATAAATAGGATCTATCCCACCTTATTATTCACTTCTTTTTTCTCACCATGTTCACTTGTGGCCTCCCTTAAATGGGCTACGCCCCACTCCATTCTTCTCTTTATTTGTTCCATGAGCCTTAAAGATCCCTTGAACTTGAATGTGCACAGGGATAACTCCAAGGTTGGCCACACACCTACCCATGCACTCACTTTGTCAATTGAATATGAGGGAGCTGCTGTAAATAATGACAACAGTAAGCTCACTTGCCTTATCCTTTCTCTTTTGAAGCTCATTGATTGTTGCATTTAAAAACGTCTCTATAGTACGCATCGAGAGGTGTAATTTTGAGCATGATTCCTCCAAACCGTTATGGACTTTTGTTGTTGGAAATATGTCTTTTCAACCAGTGAGCTCTAGCAGGGATTTTGAACTTTAGTTGGTGCCCTCTTGATCCCATGATGTCTCTTGCATTTGTGGTTGCTATGGCATGTGTTTTAGTGTAATTTTGGAATTTGTTCTTGAGATTTGTTGAAAGCCTATCCCTTACTGTAAAATTGATTATATTAAGCCATAACATTGAGTTATGGACGCTGTTTTGGGTCTTAAGTTGCACTTTCTCATGCCCCCCTGTTGGTAAAGGCCATAGCACGCCCTTGCATTAAAACTACACCATTTATGTCCGGTTTGTAGCTGGTTTTCTCCCACCTAATGCTCTCATTATTTTGTATCTCACGTGAAATTCATTTAGCCCATATTACATACCTGAGTAGCTAAAGTAGCCAGCACAAGAGCGCAGATTCAAGTCTTGAGAATAGCCACTTTGTGCATAGACCAAAAGTTAGGATCGTTTCCAGCCCACCCCTCCCGAGACACTGCTTAAGCAGGACCAACACCGGATTACAACCCTTCTTTTATTGATAATTAAAACTGTTTCCCAAGGCCATGTCAAACTCGTGCACATTTGGATCTTTTTGTCCAGTATTTTTCTCATTATGTTGTGAAATGAAAAATGTTATAATAGAACAAGGCTCATCATTGTGAAATTATTGTTGAAAATAATTTAGCGGAAGAAAAATGTACTTGCGATTATAAATTGTGAGGATTTTCCAAAGATTCTGTAAGCTACTTGGGAAGCAAAACGAAAACTTTGTATCTTGTACACCTTGAGTGGAGTCCTTGGTACTGCATCTCTCTCTCTCTACACATGCAAGAACACAAGCAGTGGATATGCAAAAGCGCACACAAACACTAAATAAACCAATATCAATAAACACCAAAGAACAACATTTTTATCATATTTACAAATTTCACTCATTATATATCAAATAAATCAACTGTACATGGCCACATGCGTACATGAAGTTTCCTGAAAGGTGAAGGAGCACCTCATTGAATGCCCTCTTGCAGCATTAGAAAACCAAGCATTTCCCTGTAAAAAGAGATGAATTAGGACTTGTGATCCTCAAATTAAAATGTGATTAACACGAATTCCTTGACATGTATAGTAATGGTGATATTTGATAAGTGATATTTCATAAATTTTGACTAATTAAGGACTATTATGCTTTTTTTTTTTTTTTTTTCCGCAGTAAAACTATTTGATACATTAAAGGTATTATTGAAGATCTGAAGGAAAAATAGTTTTGCATTAAGGATCAGAATTATTATACCCTCTCATGTAATCTTCTGCTGAATTCCACAAATTCACTACTTAGCTGTTTTGAAAAAGCCATTTTGCCAAAATGAAGTATATTTACCTCAATCTCCTCATGATTGAAAGAGAGTAACAGTCGCAATATAGCCATTCTTCATCACCTGTTAATAAAGTCAGTTTTATTAAATTTTTAGGCTAGGAAATCATCATTGATCTCTCTTTTTTTTGACAAGGTTACATAATCATCATTGGTCTTTTAGCAAGAGTAATGTTAAGAAAACAGAAAATGAGACATGTTTGAACAGGAAAATATAATTGAACAATTTTAAGACTGCTGCTTTTCCCACGGTATTTCACACCTCAAATGCTACATTTTGGTAACCATATACCAATGTCGACCCAAAAGGATTGCTGGTAGACCCCTGCGTTTGAATCGCTGCTCGTCCCCCATCCCCAAGTATCTCCTGTAATCAAAAGTATGCACAACAATCAAATGGTAGGAGGAAGACAAAAAGACAGGTACTGTCAATCAAAATATGGAATAGGGTACCGTATTCTCTAGTACTATTCCTTACAGGAATTATTCAAAATATTTGTTACATATATGTGTATTTCTTTGATTATCATAAAATCATCCTCATCATGGATCACCTCTTCCTAACAAAGAAACCCTGAATTTCAATACAGAACGTAGGAATCACAAACACAATTTCGCAATTCAATGGGAAAAGTAAAACTAGATAAAAGAAAATTCAGGGAGAAGACATGTAAAACTAGATTAAAGTAAATTCAGGGAGAAGACATGGTGATCCAGGCTCCTAATTCCTCTGGAGTATTATCAGTTGAAATCATTTAAGTCATTCTATGAGGGCCTTGCTAGAAAACCGGGGCTCTATCCACACCACCAAAAACCTGGGCTTGGATGGCTAGTGATTCATGACAAGATCTTAACAATCAATCATCTCATTCAATGAAAAATTACGTTAACTAACACATGCATCCTTTGTAAGCATGATGCTGAAACTGTCCAGCATCTGCTTCTGCATTTCATGTTGGCCTTCAGGTACAGACGCACTTTGTATGCTGATCTGATGTACCTTGGGCGTACCCCAACTAGGTAGAAAGCCTATTTAAGGTCGTGGCTTGGTTACCCTCTCCCCCACTCAGGTAATCTGATATAGCACTTATCCATTTTCGCACTTTTCTGGGGATTATGACTAGAGAATAATAGTCAAAACTTTGGGGTAATATTTGAGATTGGAGCCTTTGATAGGAAAAATTAAGTTAATATCATCAGTTGGAGTAGAGCTAGGAAAGAGTTTGCCAGTGTTTAGTGGTTGATTTCTTGTTGAATTAATTCCTCGCAGCAAGTACACAGCCTCTAGGCTTGGGACGTTGAAACCCTACCTTTGACCTACTTGGGCCTACCCCTTTGCATTGGTAAGCCCAAACAGCAGCAATGGAGTCGCATCATAGACAAGTTCGACAAAAAGCTCGCCGGTTGGAAGGGGCGATTCCTAAACTCTGCAGGTAGAATTACCCTAATCAAAGCAACCCTCTCCAGTGTCCCCATCTTCCAGACAGTGTTGTTCCACATCCCCTCCAAAGTAGCCCATCTACTAGAGCAATGGATGCAGAACTTTCTCTGGTCGTGTGAAGAGGGTAGCAAAAAATACCATATTTTCTCCTGGGACACAGTATGCTTACCTGAACACCTTGGGGGGCTAGGAATCTGTAACCTCAAGAGGAATAATGAGGCCCTCCTAGGCAAGTGGTGGTGGCGCTTGGCTACTGAGGACAACCACCTTTGGCAAGACATCTTCCACCATAAATATCGCCTCCCCTCCTCTGACTGGCTGCCACCATGCAAAGCCGGCAGTCGCTCCTCAGGAGATTGGAAATCCATCCATCGTAGCCTTACCCTCTTCAAAGAGAACATCAGATTCCGGCCACGGGTTGCTAATCGAGTCAAGTTCTGGTCAGACCTCTGGATAAGCAACACCTCTCTGCAGGAACGGTTCCCTAACCAATTTCTCCTTGCTCGAAATCGTGAGGCCTCAGTTGCCGACCATTTTGACACCTTGGGCTCCTCGAGAATTTGGAACCCCAACTTTAGGAGGCCCCTTGACGATGAGATGGGCGACTTCCTTGCACTATCCTTCCTCCGCCAATCCGTTTTCCTCTCCACTCGGAGAGAATAGGACTATGGGATCTCCAGCAGCCTCTGGTGTCTTCTGTGTCTCCTCTTCCTAAGGCAAACTCCTATTGGGGCCAACTCTTTTTGTCCTGCCTCCATCCATCACCTCAAGGGCCCGGTTCCCTTCCATTCCCCATAAAATTCCAGTCTTCTTCCGAAAGTGCATTTACTGTTGACCAGCTCCAGAAAAGGGTTGTGCCCATTCCAAACAGACGTGTGGTGTGCTCAACATATGAAGAGACCAACGCCCACCTCTTCATTCATTGTAGGGGGTGGAAGGGATCTCTGGGGGACCTCATGTACCTCTCTAATTAGTACTTGGTGACTCCGAGGACCATCCCCCAACTCTTCGGCCTTTGCATCCCCTCCCTTGGGAAAAATAGAGTATCCTTCTCTTGAGGGTGTCCATAGAAGCCACATTGTGGGTTATATGGACAAAGTGGAACAACGGGACCTTCTAAGGAGAATACACCACACGACGCCTTGACAAACAGGGTGAAGGAATCTGTCGTTTTCTGGGCCAAAAACAATAGTGCTTTTAAACACTTCTCCCATACGGATTTCCATCACAACTAGCAAGCCATCTACACCTTAGGCCCACCCACATCCCCCGTGCTTCCTTTTGCAGACCCCCGAAACCTAGGCAACCCAAACTTAACTTCGATGCTTGCTCCCTAGGTCAATGAATCAAAAAGCGCCAGCCTAGCACTTAGTCAGCTGCCTAGGAGGGCCATGGGGCTTGGGTAAGGCAGGTGTCCTGGGCAGGGAGTCACTAGGTAGCCGTACAAGGCTTGCGCCCTGCCCAGAAGCAAAAATGCCCCTAGTTGATGAGCACTTTCCAGGAGCAAAAATGCCCCTAGCTAATGAGCATTTTTGTCTTTTTTACCCCCAAATTAGGGGAAAAGGGGGTTTAGGTTATTGTGTGACCTAAACCCCTTTGTTGACCTTTAGAGTGGAGAAAAAATTCAAAAAAAATAATTTTTCTACATTTCTAAGAGATCAAATGGGTATTTCAAAGTTTTAAAAAATCGATCCAAACATTGTTTTTTTTATTTGGATTTGATTTTGATGATTTTTTAAGCTTATTTGAGGGTTTTTGGGAAGTATTTGAGATTGAGAAACATCTCAAACATTGAAGATTGAAGATCGAGCAAAAAGGTTAGTTAAAAATCTTCATATTTGAGATTTTATTTGTTATTTCAATGTATTCTTCGGGTTCTTCTAGAAGTCCTGTTCTGGGTTGGAAGTATGGTTATAACCCAAATCCAAATGAAAAAAATCGCTTAAGATAAAATTATTGCGAAAAAGATACTAATGGGGTGTAACCGGTTCAAAAAACACCTTGTTGGTATTAAGGGGAATGTCTCCCGTTGCAAAAATGCTCCTAAAGCTATCGGAGAAGAGATCAAGCAATATATGAATTTGTTAAACAAAAAAAAATGGCAACAAAAGCCTTGTCATTTGGATAAGTCTATTTCTGGTTCTTTTAGAAGTGGCGATCAGGGATGGAAATATAGTTATAACTCGAAACCAAACGATAAAAATTGTATAAGGTGTAATTTTTGTGAGAAAGATACAAACAGAGGTATTAACCGACTCAAGAAAAACCTATAGCCAGTATTAAAGGAAATGTTGCTTCTTGCAAAAAGATTCCTTAAGCTATTAGGGATGAGATTAGACAACATTTGAATTTAGTAAAACTAGAAAATGAAGAAAATGAGCATTGGTATATGGAAATATCTTCTCCAAATTCTTCTAGAAGTGATGATCCGGGAATCTGAATGACAAAAATTGCATAATGTGTAATTATTATAGAAATGATACTAATGGGGGTATTTACAGTTTCAAAAAATATCTTGCCGTTATTACGAGGGACGTTGTCCCCTGTAAAAATGTTCTTGTGGCTACCAGGGAAGAGATTTAAGCAATATTTGAGTTCAATGAAACACAGAAGGCAAGAAAAGGGTGAAGAGGCACCAGGCAGACCAACCAAGACTCCTAAGGCCTCATTTGGACAAAGCAAGAAAGGGGTAGACGAAGAGAAGGAAGAGGCAGATTTAGAAGAAACAGAGGATGATGAGCGTTACGTTGAAGAGGGAGATGACTCCGATGATGATGGCCTCGAATCCAATGTATATGATGAGGCTTACCCTACTATTTTGAGAATGTTATTTATTACTTCAATGTCTTATTCAAGTTCTTCTGAAAGTGATGAACTAGGTTGGAAGTATGGTTATAACCCAAATCCAAATGAAAAAAATTGTATAAGATGAAATTATTGTAAGAAAAATACTAATGGGGGTATAAAACCGGTTCAAAAAACACCTTGCCAGTATTAGGGGGAATGTTGCCCCTTGTAAAGATATTCTTAAAGCTATCAAAGAGGAGATTAAGCAATATATGAGTTAGTTAAAAAAAAAGAAAAGGAAAACAAGAACAAAATCCTTATCATTTGGATAAGTTCATTTCTGGTTCTTCTAGAAGTGGTGATTCGGGTTGGAAGTATGGTTATAACCCGAAACCAAACGATAAAAATTGTATAAGGTATAGTTTTTGTGAAAAGATACTAATGGGGATACACCTAGACGATTTTGAAGGGACTGTTGCTTCTTGTAAAAAGGTCCCTGAAGCTATTAAGGATAAGATTAGACAATCTTTGAATTTAGTAAAACCAAAAAAGGAAGAAACAAAGCCTTGTTATATGGAATATCTTCGCCAAGTTATTATAGAAGTAGTGATTCGAGAATCTGAATGACAAAAATTGTATAAGGTATAATTATTGTGGAAATGATACTAATAGGGGTATTTACCAGTTCAAGAAACACCTTGTCGGTATTAAAGGTGATGTTGCCCCGTGTAAAAATGTTCATGTGGCTACCAGGGAGGGGATTAAACAATATTTGAGCTCAATGAAACACAAAGAGCAAGAAAAGGGTAAAGACGTACCAAGCAAAGCCGTCAAGACTCCTTGGGCCTCATCTGCACAGAGTAAGAGGGAGCCAGAAGAAGAAGAGGAAGAGGCAGATTCAGAAGATACAGAGGAGGACGAGCATTATGTTGAAGAGAAAGATGACTCCGATGATGATGGAGTTGAATTTGATGCATATGATGAGGCTTACCCTACTTTTTCTGATGATGACTGAAGACACTTGACTTTTGTTGTCGAGTCTTAGACTATATATTTTCTTTTTCTTATTTGCTAGTTTCTACTATCTACTCTTATGTGTATGCATGTATGGTTGTATCATTGTATGAAAATATGGATTATGGAATGCTATGAACTATGGAGCATGGAGTACGGTCTATGGAGTATGGATTATTGATGTGCCTGTATTACTAAGTTATTGATTACTATTATATTTTATTTTTGTTTTTGCCAATAGTCTATCTCTTACAAATATACAAAGGTTTGGAACTTTTTGAATATGGGATTTTTAATATTTTATGATGTATACTCATATTCCCCTACCCACTGCCCATCTTCTTCAACATAGGTTACCTAAGCGCTGGGCGACTAGGACCCCCTAACCGCCTAGGCATCGCTCGGCGTTTTCTATAACACTGCCTTAGGCAACCCAAGCCCTACAAGGATTGGGGGTATCTTTAGGGAAAACGAGGGAAAGACACTCTTCTCCTTCTCAAAATATATCGGCCACACAGACTCTAATACCACCGAGGTCCACATCCTTCTAGAAGGCCTCAAAAACTTTGACCCTCGCTGGGGCACACCTTGGTTGTTGAGGGCGACTTCAAAAATGTCATTGCTTGGGCTTCAGGCTCCCCGGATTGCCCTTGGAGATTTGCATGGCTACGCATGTCTCATGGAGGTATACATGGTGCGAAGCAAACGCAGCAGCAGATGAACTCACTAAAGAAGCAGCAAGTCAAGTAGACAACCCACCCGGAATCACTTTTGCACCTTTTTGAGCTCTTGGTTCTGCTACCTTCTGATGATTGCAGAATGGATGTATGGTTCTTGTGACTATCTCATTTTGCATAGCACACCCTGAGAGGGTTTTCTGTACACCGCACCTAGCCTGGGGGTGGTCATTTTTGTAACTTGTACATCCTTTTTTTTTTTTTGAGGAAATGTAACTTGTACATCTTGTACAACTTTTCTTTTAATACACAAGTTAACACGATCAGGGGGGAAAAAAGTACGCATGCCTAAATGCTAACCTTTATCTTGGAACCCTCCACAACAAGGATCACTAAAGTTAAATTTTAATGGTAATTCACTTGGATACCCAGGTTCATCAGGGGTATATAGAGATTTCAATGATGATCCTTCTTTTACACTCCAGACCTGCTGCTCTGTGACACCACTATTGCAGAAGCCCCTGCACCATTAAACCAGTTGAAACTGTAAAATAAAGATTGGGGACCACTACTGATTGAAGGAGATTCTGTGAACACTATCCAGTGCGGCTCCAATGTAGCATTGTGCCTTATGCAGAGATTTTAGAAAGATTTCAGGGGATTTCAACAATTCAACCACGTTCCTTAATGTTTGGAGGGAATCCAATCAGCTATCTGATTCTCTCGCATGGGAAGGAATGTCTAGAAATTTGTTTTTTGTTTATTCGATCAATAGTTGATGCATATACATGGTCAAGTGTACAGTTCTGATATTTATTGCTTTTTGTGAAGTTTACACATTTTAAAGAAATACACCTTAAGAAAAGATTAACCAATGACTTCTCCTAAGTTCTTATCTTTTCCATCAGCTGGATAAAGAAAACAGGATAGCATCCATAATATACTTATAGGCCATAAATGGATAGCATCCATAATATACTTATAGGCCATAAATGGTTTTTTTAACTAATACAATATCAAGTCACTGAAAAGAACAAGCAAGGCACAGTGTTACTTCATAGGAAGCATCAAAAGCATCAACCATTTTGAAGCTTTTATGGTATGGAGCACATCATGTCAAACTCACAAATACCTTTACTTGATCCCACTTTGTGCTAGGGGTAATGGAATGTTTTAATAAATCTCCTTCAAGGCATTGTCCACCAACTGTATCCAAAAAAAAAAAAATTTATATATATATATATATATATGCAGAAGGAAATAAGAAAAAGTATAGAAAACAAACATTTTGAACATCACTAAGATGAACAATGAAGAAAACTGCATCTTACTATCAGCCCCATAGATGACAAAATTGCATTTGATGTATGAGTTAAAGTCTACATGACCCGGAAAGTTCGTATGCAACACAAACTTTTTGATCTTATGACTCTGCAGACAATACAAGATCCTTCAATAAGTACTTGAACCTCAGGATTACATCAGTTTCAAGAAAGAAAGGGGCACCCAAGGATACTACCTGGCCATCAAATAATACGTCAAGCCCACGAGTAAAATAATTATAAAAATAGTCCCCGCAAAGAGTTGATCGTGGTCGAAGATCTGAGGCAGAGTGAATCACCATCTGATCAACCTGCAATACATGCAAACGCTACATTCCTCAGATACCTTAGCATGTACATGGATCAAAAGACAAACCCCTAAGACAATAACATAAGTCCTCTATGCAGTCTAGAAAAGGGGGTATTGGCCTTTCTCTAACATGAAGTCAAACCCCAGCGAATCTTGGGAGCTCTTTTCTTCGTAAATGAATCAACAAACTTTTATTCTTTATTATTTTGTTTAGCTCGCCCCTTGTTTTAGAATATGCTATCAAAGGGTAGATCCAGCTAACTCCACCTGAAACAAGCTATGCGCATGTTGATTGTAGGACATCGTCGTATTAGAAACAGAAATCTTAGTTGCCATTTGCCAATGTTGAATTGAGTAAAAGCGTAAAGAAAGAACAGTAAGAAGGATATATAATAGCTTCTAGTAACCCTGATTCAGGACGCTTCTTATTTGTTATTTATTGGTTATATTTCTTCATCTTAGCCAGTACACAACATTGATCCTAAGGAAAACTAAAAAGCAAAAGAACTCACCTGCCATTAGAACTTTATGGAAACCATTCAAATATATTTTTAACAAATTGATGCCAATCACATAATTGAACTTTCAAGAACACTAGCAAATTGAAGAATCAAAAGGAAAACTAAGAACAAATATGTTGTCAAGAAATTAGTTACATGACTAGAATGAATTCTCTAAGTACAGATACTATCCCAATGTCAGCTCAAAAAAGGAACACGAACTACCTGCTTCTGATGTATTCCACAAGGGCGGCCTAACTCAGTCCACACATCCTGCAGACATAAGTTTAATTACACACACAAGCAAAATTATCATGACTGTTGTTGCTAGCAATGTGACAAAATTAAACAACTACAATCCCAAAGAGCAAGAAACAAAAATTTAAGGCACTACACAAACACGAAACACAAAAGGGACAATCAAGTACACCATCCATGCTTTTGAAAGACAAGGTTTTCCATTAAAAGAAAAGAAAACCCTGTGCAAACCATTACATCATCAGCAATAAAACTAATAGTGAGATTAATTTCACCAAATCATATGAAGCCTGAAGGTCCAACTAATATTCTGCCAATATATCAATTCTTGTTTAAGGATACACCAAAAAGAACCAAAAACAAGTCAGAGCCACAGAAGAAACAGCAGAACAAAAAAAAAAGTCATGGGAAACCCAAATAAAAAGATATATAGTGAATAAGAAGAATTACAGCATAAGAATATCATAATGCTGCCAAGTTTCTTCTGACCTGTGGTGATGCACCAAAGGGCATATGCTGACCACCAACAGTAAACCACAACTCTTCTCCCAACTAGACAAATGCAAAGTGCAAACCACATAATCAGATACATCTCATGTTTCCTTCTGATTTAAGTTCAAAGAACCAGACTCTAATTAGAAGGATTTAGCACACCTTAGCATGCACCTCTTCCATGTATAGACTTCCAACAGGTAATGGAGGAGGGGAAGCATTCTTCACAAGAAATCCCAGACCAACTTTACCATCCCTTGAACTATCATAGATAGAAACACGGCAAGTAACTGGAGTTGTTCCATCTGAGAACTCAAGAGGCAACTCCGCTAACAAAACAGAAATACTTACATAATAAATGCCAAATATCATAAAAAGTTTGGTACAGTTATTATGTACATAGATGCAGCGACTGTGAGCAAAAGGACTCACCTTCACCATCATGGAAGCAATCAGCATACTGAGGAGGGATGGGAAATGCAAATGATAGCCCCTGTGCAAAAATCAAAATTCAATATATCCAGGCAACAAGTTAGACTAAAAAAGAAAATATAGTCTCTATTGATGGAAAGAAGCTTAACATAAAAATAAAAATAGAAGTTAACAATACTAAACATAAAAATAAAAATAGAAGTTAACAATACTTAACATAAAAATATAAACATACTGGATAGAATAGCGTGTAAATTCCCCTATCTTTGTCATATATTCCAGGGAATGTTGGCCCAAAAAGAGTATATACTGCTACAAAAGTAGCAAGGGTTGTAGGACCCCTGCAAATAAATCCAAAAAATAAGCATATATTCGGTACAAGATATTGATACACGAAAATAAAAATTCTTGAATTCCAATTTGGTCTTACCCAATCAACGAAGTCGCATAGCGCAGTTGAAGTCTTTTCACATCAAAAACTTCTATAAGCCGAAGCCTCTGTAGGCATATTAAGACAAGACATAATGTAAGAAGTAGGCTGACCCAATGTTATAAGAACCAAATTGGACCAGGCAATCTAATCTTTGTATTAGAACAAGGTTTAGAAAAGGGTGAAAATGATGAGAATTGTAGGGACCGACTCGGATGTCAATGTGTGTAGGACAACATATAATATCATTGAAGCATTTGCTCAAAATAATATTATTTAGCTTCTCTTATTCTTAAAATAATGTTATCTTACTTTGAACTGCAACATAAACTATTTTGGTTTTTCCACAACCACAAGACACTACCTGTGACCAAGGATCAAATCGGATATGGAAACCATGGTCTGGAAAGCTGATCACAATATCTAGCTTTAAAGGCTCCTGTAAGACAACGCAATACTTGAGTTAAAAAAAAGGGCCCAATATTTGAGTGTAAAAAAAGTCCGTCCTATGTTATGCATCAGATGCTATGCCATGCTTTCCAAATAATGGATTTAAAAAACTAGAGAAAACTGTTAGAAAAGGGCATGCATGACAAACTCGTATGTATTCTTGGGGGGCAAAAGGCACAGAAGTGAAGGAATCTGTAACACTTGAGAAAATGACAAGATCCAGTAAAGAATACTTAGAAAGAACATAAGAAAAGATAATTCACAAAATTAAAGAAAGAAACACCCAATCAGCTTTTGTTCAATTTACATCAATCCAAAGGATTGGCACATTTCGAAGGAAAAAGACAACAGCTAATCATTTGTTTGTTCAGCTTTTGTTCAACTCACATCAATCCAAAGGATTGGCACAAATCGACGGAAAAAACCAATAACTTGTATTAGCTCGAAAAGTCCAGGCACCACCAGTCAATGATCTCTATCAGTGAAGCTATGTTTTTTACATGAATTCAAGGTTTTGCAAACAAAATTTGAGGATACAGGTTCAAGGTTTTGCAATTAAAAACCAAGGATACAGACCAGCGAATGGCACAATTGCATCCATAAGAGCACATACAGAGGCATGCACAAGACAACTTTAAAAATTTTAAGAACATCTAATGCAAACACATACTGGATTGAAAATGCATGCATGAGTCCAGGTCACAACATGGATCCCAAAAAGTAAACTAGGGTATAATAAAGTTGATTCACCTCTCGAAAAATTATTGTTAAACATCCATCTCCCATAGAATTAATGAGGCACCAATGAGAATAGGAAAACAGCAGCAACAGACATCATGCAATAGGATCGTGTACCGTTAGTCATTCATCAAGATTTAATGATGCAACTTGCATTCTCCCCTACCTCAACATGTCAATTTATAGCTTGAATTTCACAGGAAAGCATAGAACAATTATCTCAAGAGGGGCAACTGTTTTAGTGAATAAATAGTTGCTTCCTAAGTTTAATCTCAACTATGATTCTCTGAAAATAGCCAGAAGTGGCTCAAAAGATCCGGTAAGAAATAACAAGAGTCCAAGAAAGACCGGGATCATCAGATGTGGTGCGTATGACACTATACAAAGTAGAGTTCTAGACAATCTAGTTTTCTAACATCCACAAAGTGACAGGGTCAACAACTTTTCTCCTCTCCCAGGCAGGAACTCTCACACTCCTAATGAATAATGTACACATGCTGTCACTCATACCAATGTTGTACACCAAAAAATACTCTGAAAAAACAAATGTGGAAACTTTTTACCCAACATATTATGAGTTTATTATCTAATAAATTGCCTGATTAACCAGCACAAGATCAATACAATTGTCAACTGATTCAAAAATAAAAAAATTGCCTGATTGACAACCACTAGAAAGTATTCATATAACCCTTAAAAAGTACTCCTTTTACCAATCAAAAAAAAAAGAGGTATTAATTTAACAAAAACTCGCTCTTGAAACCAAAACTAGACCTTCAATAATTTTCCCACATGACAAATGGAGGGTGGGGGCCTGGGGTAGGTCGATGGCAAAATTATAACTTGGATGTCATGTTTTCATTATCAAAACTTTATCGTATCCAATCCTATGTAGGTCACACCAAATGCAGCAAAATCAATGCCCTCCAATCCCAATTATTCAAAATTATCACATGAAAAACACTTGATTGCAGCACCAACAAATAATAACAGTCACAAGCAAAAGCATCTGGATCTTCAACATTGTCAATTACAAGATTTTTCTCTAGGGAGAAATCTCTTATGAAACCATTTGAAAGAAAGAAAACTAGGAGACATTCATAATAAGTAGTAGCATGAACATAATAAGTAGTAGCATGAACAAGAACACGATAAGGGAGCACAAGATAATTCAAGCAGTAGAAGTAACAACTATTCTCATAGGAATTCGAACCTCATCTAGGTATTTCACATGAACAACATCATATATATTGGGTTGCTGTTCAATTTGAGCAAAAGCTTCACAAATCGGCATTCCTGCATAAGAGATAAAGATAAATTATGAATGAGAAAAATCAGAATAAGGAAGAAACAAGAAAGAAACAAATCAAAAACAAATTTACTGGTCACTTTCATAGTGTTCATCAGTAGAAATAAAACACACATCAAATGGCTGCAATGCTATCACATGACATGGTAATGGTTTGAATGTTTTAGTAACTGAGAGCAATGCTCCACAAAAAGCAAATTTCTGCTGTTCCAATAGCATTAATAGAGAACATCAGCAGCACTTGTCATGGATCTAGAGATTGAATGCGAAAAATCATTGTAGAACATTGTGATCAGAAATTGACAGCTTTTGGAATGAAGTGATGTCACCAATATGCAAGCTTTTGTAGTAGAATATTAAAGATATCAAATGGTGAGGACTTAAGTTTCTATAAGAT